>NW_026960888.1:0-31744 GCF_021018805.1 Prinia subflava | reverse complement strand
GCAGACACTTTCTTGCTCCTTTTCCACAGGTGAAGTATATTTGTACCAGTTGGTGTATTCCTCGTCTGGAGAGCAGGAGCAAAGGTTTTAGGACCTAAATTGCTGGATTTCCTTGGAAGAGATATGTAGAACACTGTGCTTTGCTGTTGCTGTGTTGGTTTTCTCAAGACACAAACCCTGTTTGTTCCCTGTGTTTTCAGCAAGCAGAGAAGCTGCTGCAGACACTTTCTTGCCCCTTTTCCACAAGTGAAGTATATTTTGTACCAGTTGGTGTATTCCTCGTCTGCAGAGCAAGAGCAAAGGTTTTAGGATCTAAATTGCTTGTTTTCCATGGAAGAGCTATGTAGAACACTATGCTTTGCTGTTGCTGTGTTGGTTTTCTAAAGACACAAACCCTGTTTGTTCCCTGTGTTTTCAGCAAGCAGAGAAGCTGCTGCAGACACTTTCTTGCCCCTTTTCCACAAGTGAAGTATATTTTGTACCAGTTGGTGTATTCCTCGTCTGGAGAGCAGGAGCAAAGGTTTTAGGACCTAAATTGCTTGATTTCCTTGGAAGAGATATGTAGAACACTGTGCTTTGCTGTTGCTGTGTTGGTTTTCTCAAGACACAAACCCTGTTTGTTCCCTGTGTTTTCAGCAAGCAGAGAAGCTGCTGCAGACACTTTCTTGCCCCTTTTCCACAAGTGAAGTATATTTTGTACCAGTTGGTGTATTCCTCGTCTGCAGAGCAAGAGCAAAGGTTTTAGGATCTAAATTGCTTGTTTTCCATGGAAGAGCTATGTAGAACACTATGCTTTGCTGTTGCTGTGTTGGTTTTCTAAAGACACAAACCCTGTTTGTTCTCTGTGTTTTCAGCAAGCAGAGAAGCTGCTGCAGACACTTTCTTGCTCCTTTTCCACTAGTGAAGTATATTTTGTACCAGTTTGTGTATTCCTCGTCTGCAGAGCAAGAGCAAAGGTTTTAGGATCTAAATTGCTTGTTTTCCATGGAAGAGATATGTAGAACACTATGCTTTGCTGTTGCTGTGTTGGTTTTCTCAAGACACAAGTCCTGTTGGTTGTCTGTGTTTGTAGCAAGCAGAGAAGCTGCTGCAGACACTTTCTTGCCCCTTTTTACAAGTGAAGTATATTTTGTACCAGTTGGTGTGTTCCTCGTCTGCAAAGCAAGAGCAAATGTGTTAGGACCTAAATTGCTTGATTTCCATGGAAGAGCTCTGTAGAACACTATGCTTTGCTGTTGCTGTGTTGGTTTTCTCAAGAAACAAACCCTGTTTGTTCTCTGTACTTGCAGCGAGCAGAGAAGCTCTTGAAGACACGTACCTGCTTTCTCCACTACTGACGTATATTTTGTACCAGTTGGTGTATTCCTCGTCTGGAGAGCAGGAGCAAAGGTTTTTAGGACCTAAATTGCTTGATTTCCTTGGAAGAGATATGTAGAACACTGTGCTTTGCTGTTGCTGTGTTGGTTTTCTCAAGACACAAACCCTGTTTGTTCCCTGTGTTTTCAGCAAGCAGAGAAGCTGCTGCAGACACTTTCTTGCCCCTTTTCCACAAGTGAAGTATATTTTGTACCAGTTGGTGTATTCCTCGTCTGCAGAGCAAGAGCAAAGGTTTTAGGATCTAAATTGCTTGTTTTCCATGGAAGAGCTATGTAGAACACTATGCTTTGCTGTTGCTGTGTTGGTTTTCTAAAGACACAAACCCTGTTTGTTCCCTGTGTTTTCAGCAAGCAGAGAAGCTGCTGCAGACACTTTCTTGCCCCTTTTCCACAAGTGAAGTATATTTTGTACCAGTTGGTGTATTCCTCGTCTGAAAAGCAAGAGCAAAGGTTTTAGGACCTGAATTGCTTGATTTCCATGGAAGAGATATGTAGAACACTGTGCTTTGCTGTTGCTGTGTTGGTTTTCTCAAGACACAAACCCTGTTTGTTCCCTGTGTTTTCAGCAAGCAGAGAAGCTGCTGCAGACACTTTCTTGCCCCTTTTCCACAAGTGAAGTATATTTTGTACCAGTTGGTGTATTCCTCGTCTGCAGAGCAAGAGCAAAGGTTTTAGGATCTAAATTGCTTGTTTTCCATGGAAGAGCTATGTAGAACACTATGCTTTGCTGTTGCTGTGTTGGTTTTCTAAAGACACAAACCCTGTTTGTTCTCTGTGTTTTCAGCAAGCAGAGAAGCTGCTGCAGACACTTTCTTGCTCCTTTTCCACTAGTGAAGTATATTTTGTACCAGTTGGTGTATTCCTCGTCTGGAGAGCAGGAGCAAAGGTTTTAGGACCTAAATTGCTTGATTTCCTTGGAAGAGATATGTAGAACACTGTGCTTTGCTGTTGCTGTGTTGGTTTTCTCAAGACACAAACCCTGTTTGTTCCCTGTGTTTTCAGCAAGCAGAGAAGCTGCTGCAGACACTTTCTTGCCCCTTTTCCACAAGTGAAGTATATTTTGTACCAGTTGGTGTATTCCTCGTCTGCAGAGCAAGAGCAAAGGTTTTAGGATCTAAATTGCTTGTTTTCCATGGAAGAGCTATGTAGAACACTATGCTTTGCTGTTGCTGTGTTGGTTTTCTAAAGACACAAACCCTGTTTGTTCCCTGTGTTTTCAGCAAGCAGAGAAGCTGCTGCAGACACTTTCTTGCCCCTTTTCCACAAGTGAAGTATATTTTGTACCAGTTGGTGTATTCCTTGTCTGCAGAGCAAGAGCAAAGGTTTTAGGACCTAAATTGCTTGATTTCCTTGGAAGAGATATGTAGAACACTGTGCTTTGCTGTTGCTGTGTTGGTTTTCTCAAGACACAAACCCTGTTTGTTCCCTGTGTTTTCAGAAAGCAGAGAAGCTGCTGCAGACACTTTCTTGCCCCTTTTCCACAACTGAAGTATATTTTGTACCAGTTGGTGTATTCCTCGTCTGCAGAGCAAGAGCAAAGGTTTTAGGATCTAAATTGCTTGTTTTCCATGGAAGAGCTATGTAGAACACTATGCTTTGCTGTTGCTGTGTTTGTTTTCTCAAGACACAAGCCCTGTTTGTTCTCTGTGTTTTCAGCAAGCAGAGAAGCTGCTGCAGACACTTTCTTGCTCCTTTTCCACTAGTGAAGTATATTTTGTACCAGTTGGTGTATTCCTCGTCTGCAGAGCAAGAGCAAAGGTTTTAGGATCTAAATTGCTTGTTTTCCATGGAAGAGCTATGTAGAACACTATGCTTTGCTGTTGCTGTGTTGGTTTTCTCAAGACACAAGTCCTGTTGGTTGTCTGTGTTTGCAGCAAGCAGAGAAGCTGCTGCAGACACTTTCTTGCCCCTTTTTCACAAGTGAAGTATATTTTGTACCAGTTGGTGTATTCCTCGTCTGCAGAGACGGATCAAAGGTTTTAGGACCTAAATTGTTTGATTTCATTGGAAGAGCTATTAAGAACACTATGCTTTGCTGTTGCTGTGTTGGTTTTCTAAAGACACAAGCCCTGTTTGTTCCCTGTGTTTTCAGCAAGCAGAGAAGCTCTTGAAGACACGTACCTGCTTTCTCCACTACTGACGTATATTTTGTACCAGTTGGTGTGTTCCTCGTCTGCAAAGCAAGAGCAAAGGTTTTAGGACTAAAATTGCTTGATTTCCATGGAAGAGCTCTGTAGAACACTATGCTTTGCTGTTACTGTGTTGGTTTTCTCAAGACACAAGTCTTGTTGGTTGTATGTGTTTCCAGCGAGCAGAAAAGCTGCTGCAGACACTTTCTTGCCCCTTTTCCACAAGTGAAGTATATTTTGTACCAGTTGGTGTATTCCTCGTCTGCAAAGCAAGAGCAAATGTGTTAGGACCTAAATTGCTTGATTTCCATGGAAGAGCTCTGTAGAACACTATGCTTTGCTGTTGCTGTGTTGGTTTTCTCAAGAAACAAACCCTGTTTGTTCTCTGTACTTGCAGCGAGCAGAGAAGCTCTTGAAGACACGTACCTGCTTTCTCCACTACTGACGTATATTTTGTACCAGTTGGTGTATTCCTCGTCTGGAGAGCAGGAGCAAAGGTTTTAGGACCTAAATTGCTTGATTTCCTTGGAAGAGATATGTAGAACACTGTGCTTTGCTGTTGCTGTGTTGGTTTTCTCAAGACACAAACCCTGTTTGTTCCCTGTGTTTTCAGCAAGCAGAGAAGCTGCTGCAGACACTTTCTTGCCCCTTTTCCACAAGTGAAGTATATTTTGTACCAGTTGGTGTATTCCTCGTCTGCAGAGCAAGAGCAAAGGTTTTAGGATCTAAATTGCTTGTTTTCCATGGAAGAGCTATGTAGAACACTATGCTTTGCTGTTGCTGTGTTTGTTTTCTCAAGACACAAGTCCTGTTGGTTGTCTGTGTTTGCAGCAAGCAGAGAAGCTGCTGCAGACACTTTCTTGCCCCTTTTCCACAAGTGAAGTATATTTTGTACCAGTTGGTGTGTTCCTCGTCTGCAAAGCAAGAGCAAATGTGTTAGGACCTAAATTGCTTGATTTCCATGGAAGAGCTCTGTAGAACACTATGCTTTGCTGTTGCTGTGTTGGTTTTCTCAAGAAACAAACCCTGTTTGTTCTCTGTACTTGCAGCGAGCAGAGAAGCTCTTGAAGACACGTACCTGCTTTCTCCACTACTGACGTATATTTTGTACCAGTTGGTGTGTTCCTCGTCTGCAGAGACGGATCAAAGGTTTTAGGACCTAAATTGCTTGATTTCATTGGAAGAGCTATTAAGAACACTAGTCTTTGCTGTTGCTGTGTTGGTTTTCTAAACACACAAGCCCTGTTTGTTCCCTGTGTTTTCAGCAAGCAGAGAAGCTCTTGAAGACACGTACCTGCTTTCTCCACTACTGACGTATATTTTGTACCAGTTGGTGTGTTCCTCGTCTGCAAAGCAAGAGCAAAGGTTTTAGGACTAAAATTGCTTGATTTCCATGGAAGAGCTCTGTAGAACACTATGCTTTGCTGTTACTGTGTTGGTTTTCTCAAGACACAAGTCTTGTTGGTTGTATGTGTTTCCAGCGAGCAGAAAAGCTGCTGCAGACACTTTCTTGCCCCTTTTCCACAAGTGAAGTATATTTTGTACCAGTTGGTGTATTCCTCGTCTGCAGAGCAAGAGCAAAGGTTTTAGGATCTAAATTGCTTGTTTTCCATGGAAGAGCTATGTAGAACACTATGCTTTGCTGTTGCTGTGTTGGTTTTCTCAAGACACAAGCCCTGTTTGTTCTCTGTGTTTTCAGCAAGCAGAGAAGCTGCTGCAGACACTTTCTTGCCCCTTTTCCACTAGTGAAGTATATTTTGTACCAGTTGGTGTATTCCTCGTCTGGAGAGCAGGAGCAAAGGTTTTAGGACCTAAATTGCTTGATTTCCTTGGAAGAGATATGTAGAACACTGTGCTTTGCTGTTGCTGTGTTGGTTTTCTAAAGACACAAACCCTGTTTGTTCCCTGTGTTTTCAGCAAGCAGAGAAGCTGCTGCAGACACTTTCTTGCCCCTTTTCCACAAGTGAAGTATATTTTGTACCAGTTGGTGTATTCCTCGTCTGCAGAGCAAGAGCAAAGGTTTTAGGATCTAAATTGCTTGTTTTCCATGGAAGAGCTATGTAGAACACTATGCTTTGCTGTTGCTGTGTTGGTTTTCTAAAGACACAAACCCTGTTTGTTCCCTGTGTTTTCAGCAAGCAGAGAAGCTGCTGCAGACACTTTCTTGCCCCTTTTCCACAAGTGAAGTATATTTTGTACCAGTTGGTTTATTCCTTGTCTGCAGAGCAAGAGCAGAGGTTTTAGGAACTAAATTGCTTGATTTCCTTGGAAGAGATATGTAGAACACTGTGCTTTGCTGTTGCTGTGTTGGTTTTCTCAAGACACAAACCCTGTTTGTTCCCTGTGTTTTCAGCAAGCAGAGAAGCTGCTGCAGACACTTTCTTGCCCCTTTTCCACAAGTGAAGTATATTTTGTACCAGTTGGTGTATTCCTCGTCTGCAGAGCAAGAGCAAAGGTGTTAGGACCTAAATTGCTTGATTTCCATGGAAGAGCTATGTAGAACACTATGCTTTGCTGTTGCTGTGTCGGTTTTCTCAAGAAACAAACCCTGTTTGTTCTCTGTACTTGCAGCGAGCAGAGAAGCTCTTGAAGACACGTACCTGCTTTCTCCACTACTGACGTATATTTTGTACCAGTTGGTGTATTCCTCGTCTGGAGAGCAGGAGCAAAGGTTTTAGGACCTAAATTGCTTGATTTCCTTGGAAGAGATATGTAGAACACTGTGCTTTGCTGTTACTGTGTTGGTTTTCTCAAGACACAAGCCCTGTTTGTTCTCTGTGTTTTCAGCAAGCAGAGAAGCTGCTGCAGACACTTTCTTGCTCCTTTTCCACTAGTGAAGTATATTTTGTACCAGTTTGTGTATTCCTCGTCTGCAGAGCAAGAGCAAAGGTTTTAGGATCTAAATTGCTTGTTTTCCATGGAAGAGCTATGTAGAACACTATGCTTTGCTGTTGCTGTGTTGGTTTTCTCAAGACACAAACCCTGTTTGTTCCCTGTGTTTTCAGCAAGCAGAGAAGCTGCTGCAGACACTTTCTTGCCCCTTTTTCACAAGTGAAGTATATTTTGTACCAGTTGGTGTGTTCCTCGTCTGCAAAGCAAGAGCAAAGGTTTTAGGACCTAAATTGCTTGATTTCCATGGAAGAGATATGTAGAAGACTGTGCTTTGCTGTTGCTGTGTTGGTTTTCTCAAGACACAAACCCTGTTTGTTCCCTGTGTTTTCAGCAAGCAGAGAAGCTGCTGCAGACACTTTCTTGCCCCTTTTCCACAAGTGAAGTATATTTTGTACCAGTTGGTGTATTCCTCGTCTGGAGAGCAAGAGCAAAGGTTTTAGGATCTAAATTGCTTGTTTCCATGGAAGAGCTATGTAGAACACTATGCTTTGCTGTTGCTGTGTTGGTTTTCTAAAGACACAAACCCTGTTTGTTCTCTGTGTTTTCAGCAAGCAGAGAAGCTGCTGCAGACACTTTCTTGCTCCTTTTCCACTAGTGAAGTATATTTTGTACCAGTTGGTGTATTCCTCGTCTGGAGAGCAGGAGCAAAGGTTTTAGGACCTAAATTGCTGGATTTCCTTGGAAGAGATATGTAGAACACTGTGCTTTGCTGTTGCTGTGTTGGTTTTCTCAAGACACAAACCCTGTTTGTTCCCTGTGTTTTCAGCAAGCAGAGAAGCTGCTGCAGACACTTTCTTGCCCCTTTTCCACAAGTGAAGTATATTTTGTACCAGTTGGTGTATTCCTCGTCTGCAGAGCAAGAGCAAAGGTTTTAGGATCTAAATTGCTTGTTTTCCATGGAAGAGCTATGTAGAACACTATGCTTTGCTGTTGCTGTGTTGGTTTTCTAAAGACACAAACCCTGTTTGTTCCCTGTGTTTTCAGCAAGCAGAGAAGCTGCTGCAGACACTTTCTTGCCCCTTTTCCACAAGTGAAGTATATTTTGTACCAGTTGGTGTATTCCTTGTCTGCAGAGCAAGAGCAAAGGTTTTAGGACCTAAATTGCTTGATTTCCTTGGAAGAGATATGTAGAACACTGTGCTTTGCTGTTGCTGTGTTGGTTTTCTCAAGACACAAACCCTGTTTGTTCCCTGTGTTTTCAGCAAGCAGAGAAGCTGCTGCAGACACTTTCTTGCCCCTTTTCCACAAGTGAAGTATATTTTGTACCAGTTGGTGTATTCCTCGTCTGCAGAGCAAGAGCAAAGGTTTTAGGATCTAAATTGCTTGTTTTCCATGGAAGAGCTATGTAGAACACTATGCTTTGCTGTTGCTGTGTTTGTTTTCTCAAGACACAAGCCCTGTTTGTTCTCTGTGTTTTCAGCAAGCAGAGAAGCTGCTGCAGACACTTTCTTGCTCCTTTTCCACTAGTGAAGTATATTTTGTACCAGTTTGTGTATTCCTCGTCTGCAGAGCAAGAGCAAAGGTTTTAGGATCTAAATTGCTTGTTTTCCATGGAAGAGCTCTGTAGAACACTATGCTTTGCTGTTGCTGTGTTGGTTTTCTTAAGACACAAGTCCTGTTGGTTGTCTGTGTTTGCAGCAAGCAGAGAAGCTGCTGCAGACACTTTCTTGCCCCTTTTTCACAAGTGAAGTATATTTTGTACCAGTTGGTGTGTTCCTCGTCTGCAGAGACGGATCAAAGGTTTTAGGACCTAATTTGCTTGATTTCATTGGAAGAGCTATTAAGAACACTATGCTTTGCTGTTGCTGTGTTTGTTTTCTAAACACACAAGCCCTGTTTGTTCCCTGTGTTTTCAGCAAGCAGAGAAGCTCTTGAAGACACGTACCTGCTTTCTCACTACTGACGTATATTTTGTACCAGTTGGTGTGTTCCTCGTCTGCAAAGCAAGAGCAAAGGTTTTAGGACTAAAATTGCTTGATTTCCATGGAAGAGCTCTGTAGAACACTATGCTTTGCTGTTACTGTGTTGGTTTTCTCAAGACACAAGTCTTGTTGGTTGTATGTGTTTCCAGCGAGCAGAAAAGCTGCTGCAGACACTTTCTTGCCCCTTTTCCACAAGTGAAGTATATTTTGTACCAGTTGGTGTATTCCTCTTCTGCAGAGCAAGAGCAAAGGTTTTAGGATCTAAATTGCTTGTTTTCCATGGAAGAGCTCTGTAGAACACTATGCTTTGCTGTTGCTGTGTTGGTTTTCTCAAGACACAAGTCCTGTTGGTTGTCTGTGTTTGCAGCAAGCAGAGAAGCTGCTGCAGACACTTTCTTGCCCCTTTTTACAAGTGAAGTATATTTTGTACCAGTTGGTGTGTTCCTCGTCTGCAAAAGCAAGAGCAAATGTGTTAGGACCTAAATTGCTTGATTTCCATGGAAGAGCTCTGTAGAACACTATGCTTTGCTGTTGCTGTGTTGGTTTTCTCAAGAAACAAACCCTGTTTGTTCTCTGTACTTGCAGCGAGCAGAGAAGCTCTTGAAGACACGTACCTGCTTTCTCCACTACTGACGTATATTTTGTACCAGTTGGTGTATTCCTCGTCTGGAGAGCAGGAGCAAAGGTTTTAGGACCTAAATTGCTTGATTTCCTTGGAAGAGATATGTAGAACACTGTGCTTTGCTGTTGCTGTGTTGGTTTTCTCAAGACACAAACCCTGTTTGTTCCCTGTGTTTTCAGCAAGCAGAGAAGCTGCTGCAGACACTTTCTTGCCCCTTTTCCACAAGTGAAGTATATTTTGTACCAGTTGGTGTATTCCTCGTCTGCAGAGCAAGAGCAAAGGTTTTAGGATCTAAATTGCTTGTTTTCCATGGAAGAGCTATGTAGAACACTATGCTTTGCTGTTGCTGTGTTGGTTTTCTAAAGACACAAACCCTGTTTGTTCCCTGTGTTTTCAGCAAGCAGAGAAGCTGCTGCAGACACTTTCTTGCCCCTTTTCCACAAGTGAAGTATATTTTGTACCAGTTGGTGTATTCCTTGTCTGCAGAGCAAGAGCAAAGGTTTTAGGACCTGAATTGCTTGATTTCCTTGGAAGAGATATGTAGAACACTGTGCTTTGCTGTTGCTGTGTTGGTTTTCTCAAGACACAAACCCTGTTTGTTCCCTGTGTTTTCAGCAAGCAGAGAAGCTGCTGCAGACACTTTCTGCCCCTTTTCCACAAGTGAAGTATATTTTGTACCAGTTGGTGTATTCCTTGTCTGCAGAGCAAGAGCAAAGGTTTTAGGATCTAAATTGCTTGTTTTCCATGGAAGAGCTATGTAGAACACTATGCTTTGCTGTTGCTGTGTTGGTTTTCTCAAGACACAAACCCTGTTTGTTCCCTGTGTTTTCAGCAAGCAGAGAAGCTGCTGCAGACACTTTCTTGCCCCTTTTTCACAAGTGAAGTATATTTTGTACCAGTTGGTGTGTTCCTCGTCTGAAAAGCAAGAGCAAAGGTTTTAGGACTTAAATTGCTTGATTTCCATGGAAGAGATATGTAGAACACTGTGCTTTGCTGTTGCTGTGTTGGTTTTCTCAAGACACAAACCCTGTTTGTTCCCTGTGTTTTCAGCAAGCAGAGAAGCTGCTGCAGACACTTTCTTGCCCCTTTTCCACAAGTGAAGTATATTTTGTACCAGTTGGTGTATTCCTCGTCTGCAGAGCAAGAGCAAAGGTTTTAGGACTTAAATTGCTTGATTTCCATGGAAGAGATATGTAGAACACTGTGCTTTGCTGTTGCTGTGTTGGTTTTCTCAAGACACAAACCCTGTTTGTTCCCTGTGTTTTCAGCAAGCAGAGAAGCTGCTGCAGACACTTTCTTGCCCCTTTTCCACAAGTGAAGTATATTTTGTACCAGTTGGTGTATTCCTCGTCTGCAGAGCAAGAGCAAAGGTTTTAGGATCTAAATTGCTTGTTTTCCATGGAAGAGCTATGTAGAACACTATGCTTTGCTGTTACTGTGTTGGTTTTCTAAAGACACAAACCCTGTTTGTTCTCTGTGTTTTCAGCAAGCAGAGAAGCTGCTGCAGACACTTTCTTGCTCCTTTTCCACTAGTGAAGTATATTTTGTACCAGTTGGTGTATTCCTCGTCTGGAGAGCAGGAGCAAAGGTTTAGGACCTAAATTGCTTGATTTCCTTGGAAGAGATATGTAGAACACTGTGCTTTGCTGTTGCTGTGTTGGTTTTCTCAAGACACAAACCCTGTTTGTTCCCTGTGTTTTCAGCAAGCAGAGAAGCTGCTGCAGACACTTTCTTGCCCCTTTTCCACAAGTGAAGTATATTTTGTACCAGTTGGTGTATTCCTCGTCTGCAGAGCAAGAGCAAAGGTTTTAGGATCTAAATTGCTTGTTTTCCATGGAAGAGCTATGTAGAACACTATGCTTTGCTGTTGCTGTGTTGGTTTTCTAAAGACACAAACCCTGTTTGTTCCCTGTGTTTTCAGCAAGCAGAGAAGCTGCTGCAGACACTTTCTTGCCCCTTTTCCACAAGTGAAGTATATTTTGTACCAGTTAGTGTATTCCTTGTCTGCAGAGCAAGAGCAAAGGTTTTAGGACCTAAATTGCTTGATTTCCTTGGAAGAGATATGTAGAACACTGTGCTTTGCTGTTGCTGTGTTGGTTTTCTCAAGACACAAACCCTGTTTGTTCCCTGTGTTTTCAGCAAGCAGAGAAGCTGCTGCAGACACTTTCTTGCCCCTTTTCCACAAGTGAAGTATATTTTTGTACCAGTTGGTGTATTCCTCGTCTGGAGAGCAGGAGCAAAGGTTTTAGGATCTAAATTGCTTGTTTTCCATGGAAGAGCTATGTAGAACACTATGCTTTGCTGTTGCTGTGTTTGTTTTCTCAAGACACAAGCCCTGTTTGTTCTCTGTGTTTTCAGCAAGCAGAGAAGCTGCTGCAGACACTTTCTTGCTCCTTTTCCACTAGTGAAGTATATTTTGTACCAGTTGGTGTATTCCTCGTCTGCAGAGCAAGAGCAAAGGTTTTAGGACCTAAATTGCTTGTTTTCCATGGAAGAGCTATGTAGAACACTATGCTTTGCTGTTGCTGTGTTGGTTTTCTCAAGACACAAGTCCTGTTGGTTGTCTGTGTTTGCAGCAAGCAGAGAAGCTGCTGCAGACACTTTCTTGCCCCTTTTTCACAAGTGAAGTATATTTTGTACCAGTTGGTGTATTCCTCGTCTGCAGAGACGGATCAAAGGTTTTAGGACCTAAATTGCTTGATTTCATTGGAAGAGCTATTAAGAACACTATGCTTTGCTGTTGCTGTGTTGGTTTTCTAAAGACACAAGCCCTGTTTGTTCCCTGTGTTTTCAGCAAGCAGAGAAGCTCTTGAAGACACGTACCTGCTTTCTCCACTACTGACGTATATTTTGTACCAGTTGGTGTGTTCCTCGTCTGCAAAGCAAGAGCAAAGGTTTTAGGACTAAAATTGCTTGATTTCCATGGAAGAGCTCTGTAGAACACTATGCTTTGCTGTTACTGTGTTGTTTTCTCAAGACACAAGTCTTGTTGGTTGTATGTGTTTCCAGCGAGCAGAAAAGCTGCTGCAGACACTTTCTTGCCCCTTTTCCACAAGTGAAGTATATTTTGTACCAGTTGGTGTATTCCTCTTCTGCAGAGCAAGAGCAAAGGTTTTAGGATCTAAATTGCTTGTTTTCCATGGAAGAGCTCTGTAGAACACTATGCTTTGCTGTTGCTGTGTTGGTTTTCTCAAGACACAAGTCCTGTTGGTTGTCTGTGTTTGCAGCAAGCAGAGAAGCTGCTGCAGACACTTTCTTGCCCCTTTTCCACAAGTGAAGTATATTTTGTACCAGTTGGTGTGTTCCTCGTCTGCAAAGCAAGAGCAAATGTGTTAGGACCTAAATTGCTTGATTTCCATGGAAGAGCTCTGTAGAACACTATGCTTTGCTGTTGCTGTGTTGGTTTTCTCAAGAAACAAACCCTGTTTGTTCTCTGTACTTGCAGCGAGCAGAGAAGCTCTTGAAGACACGTACCTGCTTTCTCCACTATTGACGTATATTTTGTACCAGTTGGTGTATTCCTCGTCTGGAGAGCAGGAGCAAAGGTTTTAGGACCTAAATTGCTTGATTTCCTTGGAAGAGATATGTAGAACACTGTGCTTTGCTGTTGCTGTGTTGGTTTTCTCAAGACACAAACCCTGTTTGTTCCCTGTGTTTTCAGCAAGCAGAGAAGCTGCTGCAGACACTTTCTTGCCCCTTTTCCACAAGTGAAGTATATTTTGTACCAGTTGGTGTATTCCTCGTCTGCAGAGCAAGAGCAAAGGTTTTAGGATCTAAATTGCTTGTTTTCCATGGAAGAGCTATGTAGAACACTATGCTTTGCTGTTGCTGTGTTGGTTTTCTAAAGACACAAACCCTGTTTGTTCCCTGTGTTTTCAGCAAGCAGAGAAGCTGCTGCAGACACTTTCTTGCTCCTTTTCCACAAGTGAAGTATATTTTGTACCAGTTGGTGTATTCCTTGTCTGCAGAGCAAGAGCAAAGGTTTTAGGACCTAAATTGCTTGATTTCCTTGGAAGAGATATGTAGAACACTGTGCTTTGCTGTTGCTGTGTTGGTTTTCTCAAGACACAAACCCTGTTTGTTCCCTGTGTTTTCAGCAAGCAGAGAAGCTGCTGCAGACACTTTCTTGCCCCTTTTCCACAAGTGAAGTATATTTTGTACCAGTTGGTGTATTCCTCGTCTGCAGAGCAAGAGCAAAGGTTTTAGGATCTAAATTGCTTGTTTTCCATGGAAGAGCTATGTAGAACACTATGCTTTGCTGTTGCTGTGTTGGTTTTCTCAAGACACAAGCCCTGTTTGTTCCCTGTGTTTTCAGCAAGCAGAGAAGCTGCTGCAGACACTTTCTTGCTCCTTTTCCACTAGTGAAGTATATTTTGTACCAGTTGGTGTATTCCTCGTCTGCAGAGCAAGAGCAAAGGTTTTAGGATCTAAACTGCTTGTTTTCCATGGAAGAGCTATGTAGAACACTATGCTTTGCTGTTGCTGTGTTGGTTTTCTCAAGACACAAGTCCTGTTGGTTGTCTGTGTTTGCAGCAAGCAGAGAAGCTGCTGCAGACACTTTCTTGCCCCTTTTTCACAAGTGAAGTATATTTTGTTTCAGTTGGTGTGTTCCTCGTCTGCAAAGCAAGAGCAAAGGTTTTAGGACTTAAATTGCTTGATTTCCATGGAAGAGATATGTAGAACACTGTGCTTTGCTGTTGCTGTGTTGGTTTTCTAAAGACACAAACCCTGTTTGTTCCCTGTGTTTTCAGCAAGCAGAGAAGCTGCTGCAGACACTTTCTTGCCCCTTTTCCACAAGTGAAGTATATTTTGTACCAGTTGGTGTATTCCTCGTCTGCAGAGCAAGAGCAAAGGTTTTAGGATCTAAATTGCTTGTTTTCCATGGAAGAGCTATGTAGAACACTATGCTTTGCTGTTGCTGTGTTGGTTTTATAAAGACACAAACCCTGTTTGTTCTCTGTGTTTTCAGCAAGCAGAGAAGCTGCTGCAGACACTTTCTTGCTCCTTTTCCACTAGTGAAGTATATTTTTTACCAGTTGGTGTATTCCTCGTCTGGAGAGCAGGAGCAAAGGTTTTAGGACCTAAATTGCTTGATTTCCTTGGAAGAGATATGTAGAACACTGTGCTTTGCTGTTGCTGTGTTGGTTTTCTCAAGACACAAACCCTGTTTGTTCCCTGTGTTTTCAGCAAGCAGAGAAGCTGCTGCAGACACTTTCTTGCCCCTTTTCCACAAGTGAAGTATATTTTGTACCAGTTGGTGTATTCCTCGTCTGCAGAGCAAGAGCAAAGGTTTTAGGATCTAAATTGCTTGTTTTCCATGGAAGAGCTATGTAGAACACTATGCTTTGCTGTTGCTGTGTTGGTTTTCTAAAGACACAAACCCTGTTTGTTCCCTGTGTTTTCAGCAAGCAGAGAAGCTGCTGCAGACACTTTCTTGCCCCTTTTCCACAAGTGAAGTATATTTTGTACCAGTTGGTGTATTCCTTGTCTGCAGAGCAAGAGCAAAGGTTTTAGGACCTAAATTGCTTGATTTCCTTGGAAGAGATATGTAGAACACTGTGCTTTGCTGTTGCTGTGTTGGTTTTCTCAAGACACAAACCCTGTTTGTTCCCTGTGTTTTCAGCAAGCAGAGAAGCTGCTGCAGACACTTTCTTGCCCCTTTTCCACAAGTGAAGTATATTTTGTACCAGTTGGTGTATTCCTCGTCTGCAGAGCAAGAGCAAAGGTTTTAGGATCTAAATTGCTTGTTTTCCATGGAAGAGCTATGTAGAACACTATGCTTTGCTGTTGCTGTGTTTGTTTTCTCAAGACACAAGCCCTGTTTGTTCTCTGTGTTTTCAGCAAGCAGAGAAGCTGCTGCAGACACTTTCTTGCTCCTTTTCCACTAGTGAAGTATATTTTGTACCAGTTGGTGTATTCCTCGTCTGCAGAGCAAGAGCAAAGGTTTTAGGATCTAAATTGCTTGTTTTCCATGGAAGAGCTATGTAGAACACTATGCTTTGCTGTTGCTGTGTTGGTTTTCTCAAGACACAAGTCCTGTTGGTTGTCTGTGTTTGCAGCAAGCAGAGAAGCTGCTGCAGACACTTTCTTGCCCCTTTTTCACAAGTGAAGTATATTTTGTACCAGTTGGTGTATTCCTCGTCTGCAGAGACGGATCAAAGGTTTTAGGACCTAAATTGCTTGATTTCATTGGAAGAGCTATTAAGAACACTATGCTTTGCTGTTGCTGTGTTGGTTTTCTAAAGACACAAGCCCTGTTTGTTCCCTGTGTTTTCAGCAAGCAGAGAAGCTCTTGAAGACACGTACCTGCTTTCTCCACTACTGACGTATATTTTGTACCAGTTGGTGTGTTCCTCGTCTGCAAAGCAAGAGCAAAGGTTTTAGGACTAAAATTGCTTGATTTCCATGGAAGAGCTCTGTAGAACACTATGCTTTGCTGTTACTGTGTTGGTTTTCTCAAGACACAAGTCTTGTTGGTTGTATGTGTTTCCAGCGAGCAGAGAAGCTGCTGCAGACACTTTCTTGCCCCTTTTCCACAAGTGAAGTATATTTTGTACCAGTTGGTGTATTCCTCTTCTGCAGAGCAAGAGCAAAGGTTTTAGGATCTAAATTGCTTGTTTTCCATGGAAGAGCTCTGTAGAACACTATGCTTTGCTGTTGCTGTGTTGGTTTTCTCAAGACACAAGTCCTGTTGGTTGTCTGTGTTTGCAGCAAGCAGAGAAGCTGCTGCAGACACTTTCTTGCCCCTTTTCCACAAGTGAAGTATATTTTGTACCAGTTGGTGTGTTCCTCGTCTGCAAAGCAAGAGCAAATGTGTTAGGACCTAAATTGCTTGATTTCCATGGAAGAGCTCTGTAGAACACTATGCTTTGCTGTTGCTGTGTTGGTTTTCTCAAGAAACAAACCCTGTTTGTTCTCTGTACTTGCAGCGAGCAGAGAAGCTCTTGAAGACACGTACCTGCTTTCTCCACTATTGACGTATATTTTGTACCAGTTGGTGTATTCCTCGTCTGGAGAGCAGGAGCAAAGGTTTTAGGATCTAAATTGCTTGATTTCCTTGGAAGAGATATGTAGAACACTGTGCTTTGCTGTTGCTGTGTTGGTTTTCTCAAGACACAAACCCTGTTTGTTCCCTGTGTTTTCAGCAAGCAGAGAAGCTGCTGCAGACACTTTCTTGCCCCTTTTCCACAAGTGAAGTATATTTTGTACCAGTTGGTGTATTCCTCGTCTGCAAAGCAAGAGCAAATGTGTTAGGACCTAAATTGCTTGATTTCCATGGAAGAGCTCTGTAGAACACTATGCTTTGCTGTTGCTGTGTTGGTTTTCTCAAGAAACAAACCCTGTTTGTTCTCTGTACTTGCAGCGAGCAGAGAAGCTCTTGAAGACACGTACCTGCTTTCTCCACTACTGACGTATATTTTCTACCAGTTGGTGTATTCCTCGTCTGGAGAGCAGGAGCAAAGGTTTTAGGACCTAAATTGCTTGATTTCCTTGGAAGAGATATGTAGAACACTGTGCTTTGCTGTTGCTGTGTTGGTTTTCTCAAGACACAAACCCTGTTTGTTCCCTGTGTTTTCAGCAAGCAGAGAAGCTGCTGCAGACACTTTCTTGCCCCTTTTCCACAAGTGAAGTATATTTTGTACCAGTTGGTGTATTCCTCGTCTGCAGAGCAAGAGCAAAGGTTTTAGGATCTAAATTGCTTGTTTTCCATGGAAGAGCTATGTAGAACACTATGCTTTGCTGTTGCTGTGTTGGTTTTCTCAAGACACAAACCCTGTTTGTTCCCTGTGTTTTCAGCAAGCAGAGAAGCTGCTGCAGACACTTTCTTGCCCCTTTTCCACAAGTGAAGTATATTTTGTACCAGTTGGTGTATTCCTTGTCTGCAGAGCAAGAGCAAAGGTTTTAGGACCTGAATTGCTTGATTTCCTTGGAAGAGATATGTAGAACACTGTGCTTTGCTGTTGCTGTGTTGGTTTTCTCAAGACACAAACCCTGTTTGTTCCCTGTGTTTTCAGCAAGCAGAGAAGCTGCTGCAGACACTTTCTTGCCCCTTTTCCACAAGTGAAGTATATTTTGTACCAGTTGGTGTATTCCTTGTCTGCAGAGCAAGAGCAAAGGTTTTAGGATCTAAATTGCTTGTTTTCCATGGAAGAGCTATGTAGAACACTATGCTTTGCTGTTGCTGTGTTGGTTTTCTCAAGACACAAACCCTGTTTGTTCCCTGTGTTTTCAGCAAGCAGAGAAGCTGCTGCAGACACTTTCTTGCCCCTTTTCCACAAGTGAAGTATATTTTGTACCAGTTGGTGTATTCCTCGTCTGCAGAGCAAGAGCAAAGGTTTTAGGATCTAAATTGCTTGTTTTCCATGGAAGAGCTATGTAGAACACTATGCTTTGCTGTTGCTGTGTTGGTTTTCTCAAGACACAAGCCCTGTTTGTTCTCTGTGTTTTCAGCAAGCAGAGAAGCTGCTGCAGACACTTTCTTGCTCCTTTTCCACTAGTGAAGTATATTTTGTACCAGTTGGTGTATTCCTCGTCTGCAGAGCAAGAGCAAAGGTTTTAGGATCTAAACTGCTTGTTTTCCATGGAAGAGCTATGTAGAACACTATGCTTTGCTGTTGCTGTGTTGGTTTTCTCAAGACACAAGTCCTGTTGGTTGTCTGTGTTTGCAGCAAGCAGAGAAGCTGCTGCAGACACTTTCTTGCCCCTTTTTCACAAGTGAAGTATATTTTGTACCAGTTGGTGTGTTCCTCGTCTGCAAAGCAAGAGCAAAGGTTTTAGGACTTAAATTGCTTGATTTCCATGGAAGAGATATGTAGAACACTGTGCTTTGCTGTTGCTGTGTTGGTTTTCTAAAGACACAAACCCTGTTTGTTCCCTGTGTTTTCAGCAAGCAGAGAAGCTGCTGCAGACACTTTCTTGCCCCTTTTCCACAAGTGAAGTATATTTTGTACCAGTTGGTGTATTCCTCGTCTGCAGAGCAAGAGCAAAGGTTTTAGGATCTAAATTGCTTGTTTTCCATGGAAGAGCTATGTAGAACACTATGCTTTGCTGTTGCTGTGTTGGTTTTCTAAAGACACAAACCCTGTTTGTTCTCTGTGTTTTCAGCAAGCAGAGAAGCTGCTGCAGACACTTTCTTGCTCCTTTTCCACTAGTGAAGTATATTTTTTACCAGTTGGTGTATTCCTCGTCTGGAGAGCAGGAGCAAAGGTTTTAGGACCTAAATTGCTTGATTTCCTTGGAAGAGATATGTAGAACACTGTGCTTTGCTGTTGCTGTGTTGGTTTTCTCAAGACACAAACCCTGTTTGTTCCCTGTGTTTTCAGCAAGCAGAGAAGCTGCTGCAGACACTTTCTTGCCCCTTTTCCACAAGTGAAGTATATTTTGTACCAGTTGGTGTATTCCTCGTCTGCAGAGCAAGAGCAAAGGTTTTAGGATCTAAATTGCTTGTTTTCCATGGAAGAGCTATGTAGAACACTATGCTTTGCTGTTGCTGTGTTGGTTTTCTAAAGACACAAACCCTGTTTGTTCCCTGTGTTTTCAGCAAGCAGAGAAGCTGCTGCAGACACTTTCTTGCCCCTTTTCCACAAGTGAAGTATATTTTGTACCAGTTGGTGTATTCCTTGTCTGCAGAGCAAGAGCAAAGGTTTTAGGACCTAAATTGCTTGATTTCCTTGGAAGAGATATGTAGAACACTGTGCTTTGCTGTTGCTGTGTTGGTTTTCTCAAGACACAAACCCTGTTTGTTCCCTGTGTTTTCAGCAAGCAGAGAAGCTGCTGCAGACACTTTCTTGCCCCTTTTCCACAAGTGAAGTATATTTTGTACCAGTTGGTGTATTCCTCGTCTGCAGAGCAAGAGCAAAGGTTTTAGGATCTAAATTGCTTGTTTTCCATGGAAGAGCTATGTAGAACACTATGCTTTGCTGTTGCTGTGTTTGTTTTCTCAAGACACAAGCCCTGTTTGTTCTCTGTGTTTTCAGCAAGCAGAGAAGCTGCTGCAGACACTTTCTTGCTCCTTTTCCACTAGTGAAGTATATTTTGTACCAGTTTGTGTATTCCTCGTCTGCAGAGCAAGAGCAAAGGTTTTAGGATCTAAATTGCTTGTTTTCCATGGAAGAGCTATGTAGAACACTATGCTTTGCTGTTGCTGTGTTGGTTTTCTCAAGACACAAGTCCTGTTGGTTGTCTGTGTTTGCAGCAAGCAGAGAAGCTGCTGCAGACACTTTCTTGCCCCTTTTTCACAAGTGAAGTATATTTTGTACCAGTTGGTGTATTCCTCGTCTGCAGAGACGGATCAAAGGTTTTAGGACCTAAATTGCTTGATTTCATTGGAAGAGCTATTAAGAACACTATGCTTTGCTGTTGCTGTGTTGGTTTTCTAAAGACACAAGCCCTGTTTGTTCCCTGTGTTTTCAGCAAGCAGAGAAGCTCTTGAAGACACGTACCTGCTTTCTCCACTACTGACGTATATTTTGTACCAGTTGGTGTGTTCCTCGTCTGCAAAGCAAGAGCAAAGGTTTTAGGACTAAAATTGCTTGATTTCCATGGAAGAGCTCTGTAGAACACTATGCTTTGCTGTTACTGTGTTGGTTTTCTCAAGACACAAGTCTTGTTGGTTGTATGTGTTTCCAGCGAGCAGAAAAGCTGCTGCAGACACTTTCTTGCCCCTTTTCCACAAGTGAAGTATATTTTGTACCAGTTGGTGTATTCCTCTTCTGCAGAGCAAGAGCAAAGGTTTTAGGATCTAAATTGCTTGTTTTCCATGGAAGAGCTCTGTAGAACACTATGCTTTGCTGTTGCTGTGTTGGTTTTCTCAAGACACAAGTCCTGTTGGTTGTCTGTGTTTGCAGCAAGCAGAGAAGCTGCTGCAGACACTTTCTTGCCCCTTTTCCACAAGTGAAGTATATTTTGTACCAGTTGGTGTGTTCCTCGTCTGCAAAGCAAGAGCAAATGTGTTAGGACCTAAATTGCTTGATTTCCATGGAAGAGCTCTGTAGAACACTATGCTTTGCTGTTGCTGTGTTGGTTTTCTCAAGAAACAAACCCTGTTTGTTCTCTGTACTTGCAGCGAGCAGAGAAGCTCTTGAAGACACGTACCTGCTTTCTCCACTATTGACGTATATTTTGTACCAGTTGGTGTATTCCTCGTCTGGAGAGCAGGAGCAAAGGTTTTAGGATCTAAATTGCTTGATTTCCTTGGAAGAGATATGTAGAACACTGTGCTTTGCTGTTGCTGTGTTGGTTTTCTCAAGACACAAACCCTGTTTGTTCCCTGTGTTTTCAGCAAGCAGAGAAGCTGCTGCAGACACTTTCTTGCCCCTTTTCCACAAGTGAAGTATATTTTGTACCAGTTGGTGTATTCCTCGTCTGCAAAGCAAGAGCAAATGTGTTAGGACCTAAATTGCTTGATTTCCATGGAAGAGCTCTGTAGAACACTATGCTTTGCTGTTGCTGTGTTGGTTTTCTCAAGAAACAAACCCTGTTTGTTCTCTGTACTTGCAGCGAGCAGAGAAGCTCTTGAAGACACGTACCTGCTTTCTCCACTACTGACGTATATTTTCTACCAGTTGGTGTATTCCTCGTCTGGAGAGCAGGAGCAAAGGTTTTAGGACCTAAATTGCTTGATTTCCTTGGAAGAGATATGTAGAACACTGTGCTTTGCTGTTGCTGTGTTGGTTTTCTCAAGACACAAACCCTGTTTGTTCCCTGTGTTTTCAGCAAGCAGAGAAGCTGCTGCAGACACTTTCTTGCCCCTTTTCCACAAGTGAAGTATATTTTGTACCAGTTGGTGTATTCCTCGTCTGCAGAGCAAGAGCAAAGGTTTTAGGATCTAAATTGCTTGTTTTCCATGGAAGAGCTATGTAGAACACTATGCTTTGCTGTTGCTGTGTTGGTTTTCTCAAGACACAAACCCTGTTTGTTCCCTGTGTTTTCAGCAAGCAGAGAAGCTGCTGCAGACACTTTCTTGCCCCTTTTCCACAAGTGAAGTATATTTTGTACCAGTTGGTGTATTCCTTGTCTGCAGAGCAAGAGCAAAGGTTTTAGGACCTGAATTGCTTGATTTCCTTGGAAGAGATATGTAGAACACTGTGCTTTGCTGTTGCTGTGTTGGTTTTCTCAAGACACAAACCCTGTTTGTTCCCTGTGTTTTCAGCAAGCAGAGAAGCTGCTGCAGACACTTTCTTGCCCCTTTTCCACAAGTGAAGTATATTTTGTACCAGTTGGTGTATTCCTTGTCTGCAGAGCAAGAGCAAAGGTTTTAGGATCTAAATTGCTTGTTTTCCATGGAAGAGCTCTGTAGAACACTATGCTTTGCTGTTGCTGTGTTGGTTTTCTCAAGACACAAGCCCTGTTTGTTCCCTGTGTTTTCAGCAAGCAGAGAAGCTGCTGCAGACACTTTCTTGCCCCTTTTCCACTAGTGAAGTATATTTTGTACCAGTTGGTGTATTCCTCGTCTGGAGAGCAGGAGCAAAGGTTTTAGGACCTAAATTGCTTGATTTCCTTGGAAGAGATATGTAGAACACTGTGCTTTGCTGTTGCTGTGTTGGTTTTCTCAAGACACAAACCCTGTTTGTTCCCTGTGTTTTCAGCAAGCAGAGAAGCTGCTGCAGACACTTTCTTGCCCCTTTTCCACAAGTGAAGTATATTTTGTACCAGTTGGTGTATTCCTCGTCTGCAGAGCAAGAGCAAAGGTTTTAGGATCTAAATTGCTTGTTTTCCATGGAAGAGCTATGTAGAACACTATGCTTTGCTGTTGCTGTGTTGGTTTTCTAAAGACACAAACCCTGTTTGTTCCCTGTGTTTTCAGCAAGCAGAGAAGCTGCTGCAGACACTTTCTTGCCCCTTTTCCACAAGTGAAGTATATTTTGTACCAGTTGGTGTATTCCTTGTCTGCAGAGCAAGAGCAAAGGTTTTAGGACCTAAATTGCTTGATTTCCTTGGAAGAGATATGTAGAACACTGTGCTTTGCTGTTGCTGTGTTGGTTTTCTCAAGACACAAACCCTGTTTGTTCCCTGTGTTTTCAGCAAGCAGAGAAGCTGCTGCAGACACTTTCTTGCCCCTTTTCCACAAGTGAAGTATATTTTGTACCAGTTGGTGTATTCCTCGTCTGCAGAGCAAGAGCAAAGGTTTTAGGATCTAAATTGCTTGTTTTCCATGGAAGAGCTATGTAGAACACTATGCTTTGCTGTTGCTGTGTTTGTTTTCTCAAGACACAAGCCCTGTTTGTTCTCTGTGTTTTCAGCAAGCAGAGAAGCTGCTGCAGACACTTTCTTGCTCCTTTTCCACTAGTGAAGTATATTTTGTACCAGTTTGTGTATTCCTCGTCTGCAGAGCAAGAGCAAAGGTTTTAGGATCTAAATTGCTTGTTTTCCATGGAAGAGCTCTGTAGAACACTATGCTTTGCTGTTGCTGTGTTGGTTTTCTTAAGACACAAGTCCTGTTGGTTGTCTGTGTTTGCAGCAAGCAGAGAAGCTGCTGCAGACACTTTCTTGCCCCTTTTTCACAAGTGAAGTATATTTTGTACCAGTTGGTGTGTTCCTCGTCTGCAGAGACGGATCAAAGGTTTTAGGACCTAATTTGCTTGATTTCATTGGAAGAGCTATTAAGAACACTATGCTTTGCTGTTGCTGTGTTTGTTTTCTAAACACACAAGCCCTGTTTGTTCCCTGTGTTTTCAGCAAGCAGAGAAGCTCTTGAAGACACGTACCTGCTTTCTCCACTACTGACGTATATTTTGTACCAGTTGGTGTGTTCCTCGTCTGCAAAGCAAGAGCAAAGGTTTTAGGACTAAAATTGCTTGATTTCCATGGAAGAGCTCTGTAGAACACTATGCTTTGCTGTTACTGTGTTGGTTTTCTCAAGACACAAGTCTTGTTGGTTGTATGTGTTTCCAGCGAGCAGAAAAGCTGCTGCAGACACTTTCTTGCCCCTTTTCCACAAGTGAAGTATATTTTGTACCAGTTGGTGTATTCCTCTTCTGCAGAGCAAGAGCAAAGGTTTTAGGATCTAAATTGCTTGTTTTCCATGGAAGAGCTCTGTAGAACACTATGCTTTGCTGTTGCTGTGTTGGTTTTCTCAAGACACAAGTCCTGTTGGTTGTCTGTGTTTGCAGCAAGCAGAGAAGCTGCTGCAGACACTTTCTTGCCCCTTTTTACAAGTGAAGTATATTTTGTACCAGTTGGTGTGTTCCTCGTCTGCAAAGCAAGAGCAAATGTGTTAGGACCTAAATTGCTTGATTTCCATGGAAGAGCTCTGTAGAACACTATGCTTTGCTGTTGCTGTGTTGGTTTTCTCAAGAAACAAACCCTGTTTGTTCTCTGTACTTGCAGCGAGCAGAGAAGCTCTTGAAGACACGTACCTGCTTTCTCCACTACTGACGTATATTTTGTACCAGTTGGTGTATTCCTCGTCTGCAGAGCAGGAGCAAAGGTTTTAGGACCTAAATTGCTTGATTTCCTTGGAAGAGATATGTAGAACACTGTGCTTTGCTGTTGCTGTGTTGGTTTTCTCAAGACACAAACCCTGTTTGTTCCCTGTGTTTTCAGCAAGCAGAGAAGCTGCTGCAGACACTTTCTTGCCCCTTTTCCACAAGTGAAGTATATTTTGTACCAGTTGGTGTATTCCTCGTCTGCAGAGCAAGAGCAAAGGTTTTAGGATCTAAATTGCTTGTTTTCCATGGAAGAGCTATGTAGAACACTATGCTTTGCTGTTGCTGTGTTGGTTTTCTAAAGACACAAACCCTGTTTGTTCCCTGTGTTTTCAGCAAGCAGAGAAGCTGCTGCAGACACTTTCTTGCCCCTTTTCCACAAGTGAAGTATATTTTGTACCAGTTGGTGTATTCCTTGTCTGCAGAGCAAGAGCAAAGGTTTTAGGACCTGAATTGCTTGATTTCCTTGGAAGAGATATGTAGAACACTGTGCTTTGCTGTTGCTGTGTTGGTTTTCTCAAGACACAAACCCTGTTTGTTCCCTGTGTTTTCAGCAAGCAGAGAAGCTGCTGCAGACACTTTCTTGCCCCTTTTCCACAAGTGAAGTATATTTTGTACCAGTTGGTGTATTCCTTGTCTGCAGAGCAAGAGCAAAGGTTTTAGGACCTAAATTGCTTGATTTCCTTGGAAGAGATATGTAGAACACTGTGCTTTGCTGTTGCTGTGTTGGTTTTCTCAAGACACAAACCCTGTTTGTTCCCTGTGTTTTCAGCAAGCAGAGAAGCTGCTGCAGACACTTTCTTGCCCCTTTTCCACAAGTGAAGTATATTTTGTACCAGTTGGTGTATTCCTCGTCTGCAGAGCAAGAGCAAAGGTTTTAGGATCTAAATTGCTTGTTTTCCATGGAAGAGCTATGTAGAACACTATGCTTTGCTGTTGCTGTGTTTGTTTTCTCAAGACACAAGCCCTGTTTGTTCTCTGTGTTTTCAGCAAGCAGAGAAGCTGCTGCAGACACTTTCTTGCTCCTTTTCCACTAGTGAAGTATATTTTGTACCAGTTGGTGTATTCCTCGTCTGCAGAGCAAGAGCAAAGGTTTTAGGACCTAAATTGCTTGTTTTCCATGGAAGAGCTATGTAGAACACTATGCTTTGCTGTTGCTGTGTTGGTTTTCTCAAGACACAAGTCCTGTTGGTTGTCTGTGTTTGCAGCAAGCAGAGAAGCTGCTGCAGACACTTTCTTGCCCCTTTTTCACAAGTGAAGTATATTTTGTACCAGTTGGTGTATTCCTCGTCTGCAGAGACGGATCAAAGGTTTTAGGACCTAAATTGCTTGATTTCATTGGAAGAGCTATTAAGAACACTATGCTTTGCTGTTGCTGTGTTGGTTTTCTAAAGACACAAGCCCTGTTTGTTCCCTGTGTTTTCAGCAAGCAGAGAAGCTCTTGAAGACACGTACCTGCTTTCTCCACTACTGACGTATATTTTGTACCAGTTGGTGTGTTCCTCGTCTGCAAAGCAAGAGCAAAGGTTTTAGGACTAAAATTGCTTGATTTCCATGGAAGAGCTCTGTAGAACACTATGCTTTGCTGTTACTGTGTTGGTTTTCTCAAGACACAAGTCTTGTTGGTTGTATGTGTTTCCAGCGAGCAGAAAAGCTGCTGCAGACACTTTCTTGCCCCTTTTCCACAAGTGAAGTATATTTTGTACCAGTTGGTGTATTCCTCTTCTGCAGAGCAAGAGCAAAGGTTTTAGGATCTAAATTGCTTGTTTTCCATGGAAGAGCTCTGTAGAACACTATGCTTTGCTGTTGCTGTGTTGGTTTTCTCAAGACACAAGTCCTGTTGGTTGTCTGTGTTTGCAGCAAGCAGAGAAGCTGCTGCAGACACTTTCTTGCCCCTTTTCCACAAGTGAAGTATATTTTGTACCAGTTGGTGTGTTCCTCGTCTGCAAAGCAAGAGCAAATGTGTTAGGACCTAAATTGCTTGATTTCCATGGAAGAGCTCTGTAGAACACTATGCTTTGCTGTTGCTGTGTTGGTTTTCTCAAGAAACAAACCCTGTTTGTTCTCTGTACTTGCAGCGAGCAGAGAAGCTCTTGAAGACACGTACCTGCTTTCTCCACTATTGACGTATATTTTGTACCAGTTGGTGTATTCCTCGTCTGGAGAGCAGGAGCAAAGGTTTTAGGACCTAAATTGCTTGATTTCCTTGGAAGAGATATGTAGAACACTGTGCTTTGCTGTTGCTGTGTTGGTTTTCTCAAGACACAAACCCTGTTTGTTCCCTGTGTTTTCAGCAAGCAGAGAAGCTGCTGCAGACACTTTCTTGCCCCTTTTCCACAAGTGAAGTATATTTTGTACCAGTTGGTGTATTCCTCGTCTGCAGAGCAAGAGCAAAGGTTTTAGGATCTAAATTGCTTGTTTTCCATGGAAGAGCTATGTAGAACACTATGCTTTGCTGTTGCTGTGTTGGTTTTCTAAAGACACAAACCCTGTTTGTTCCCTGTGTTTTCAGCAAGCAGAGAAGCTGCTGCAGACACTTTCTTGCCCCTTTTCCACAAGTGAAGTATATTTTGTACCAGTTGGTGTATTCCTTGTCTGCAGAGCAAGAGCAAAGGTTTTAGGACCTAAATTGCTTGATTTCCTTGGAAGAGATATGTAGAACACTGTGCTTTGCTGTTGCTGTGTTGGTTTTCTCAAGACACAAACCCTGTTTGTTCCCTGTGTTTTCAGCAAGCAGAGAAGCTGCTGCAGACACTTTCTTGCCCCTTTTCCACAAGTGAAGTATATTTTGTACCAGTTGGTGTATTCCTCGTCTGCAGAGCAAGAGCAAAGGTTTTAGGATCTAAACTGCTTGTTTTCCATGGAAGAGCTATGTAGAACACTATGCTTTGCTGTTGCTGTGTTGGTTTTCTCAAGACACAAGTCCTGTTGGTTGTCTGTGTTTGCAGCAAGCAGAGAAGCTGCTGCAGACACTTTCTTGCCCCTTTTTCACAAGTGAAGTATATTTTGTACCAGTTGGTGTGTTCCTCGTCTGCAAAGCAAGAGCAAAGGTTTTAGGACTTAAATTGCTTGATTTCCATGGAAGAGATATGTAGAACACTGTGCTTTGCTGTTGCTGTGTTGGTTTTCTAAAGACACAAACCCTGTTTGTTCCCTGTGTTTTCAGCAAGCAGAGAAGCTGCTGCAGACACTTTCTTGCCCCTTTTCCACAAGTGAAGTATATTTTGTACCAGTTGGTGTATTCCTCGTCTGCAGAGCAAGAGCAAAGGTTTTAGGATCTAAATTGCTTGTTTTCCATGGAAGAGCTATGTAGAACACTATGCTTTGCTGTTGCTGTGTTGGTTTTCTAAAGACACAAACCCTGTTTGTTCTCTGTGTTTTCAGCAAGCAGAGAAGCTGCTGCAGACACTTTCTTGCTCCTTTTCCACTAGTGAAGTATATTTTTTACCAGTTGGTGTATTCCTCGTCTGGAGAGCAGGAGCAAAGGTTTTAGGACCTAAATTGCTTGATTTCCTTGGAAGAGATATGTAGAACACTGTGCTTTGCTGTTGCTGTGTTGGTTTTCTAAAGACACAAACCCTGTTTGTTCCCTGTGTTTTCAGCAAGCAGAGAAGCTGCTGCAGACACTTTCTTGCCCCTTTTCCACAAGTGAAGTATATTTTGTACCAGTTGGTGTATTCCTCGTCTGCAGAGCAAGAGCAAAGGTTTTAGGATCTAAATTGCTTGTTTTCCATGGAAGAGCTATGTAGAACACTATGCTTTGCTGTTGCTGTGTTGGTTTTCTAAAGACACAAACCCTGTTTGTTCCCTGTGTTTTCAGCAAGCAGAGAAGCTGCTGCAGACACTTTCTTGCCCCTTTTCCACAAGTGAAGTATATTTTGTACCAGTTGGTGTATTCCTTGTCTGCAGAGCAAGAGCAAAGGTTTTAGGACCTAAATTGCTTGATTTCCTTGGAAGAGATATGTAGAACACTGTGCTTTGCTGTTGCTGTGTTGGTTTTCTCAAGACACAAACCCTGTTTGTTCCCTGTGTTTTCAGCAAGCAGAGAAGCTGCTGCAGACACTTTCTTGCCCCTTTTCCACAAGTGAAGTATATTTTGTACCAGTTGGTGTATTCCTCGTCTGCAGAGCAAGAGCAAAGGTTTTAGGATCTAAATTGCTTGTTTTCCATGGAAGAGCTATGTAGAACACTATGCTTTGCTGTTGCTGTGTTTGTTTTCTCAAGACACAAGCCCTGTTTGTTCTCTGTGTTTTCAGCAAGCAGAGAAGCTGCTGCAGACACTTTCTTGCTCCTTTTCCACTAGTGAAGTATATTTTGTACCAGTTGGTGTATTCCTCGTCTGCAGAGCAAGAGCAAAGGTTTTAGGATCTAAATTGCTTGTTTTCCATGGAAGAGCTATGTAGAACACTATGCTTTGCTGTTGCTGTGTTGGTTTTCTCAAGACACAAGTCCTGTTGGTTGTCTGTGTTTGCAGCAAGCAGAGAAGCTGCTGCAGACACTTTCTTGCCCCTTTTTCACAAGTGAAGTATATTTTGTACCAGTTGGTGTATTCCTCGTCTGCAGAGACGGATCAAAGGTTTTAGGACCTAAATTGCTTGATTTCATTGGAAGAGCTATTAAGAACACTATGCTTTGCTGTTGCTGTGTTGGTTTTCTAAAGACACAAGCCCTGTTTGTTCCCTGTGTTTTCAGCAAGCAGAGAAGCTCTTGAAGACACGTACCTGCTTTCTCCACTACTGACGTATATTTTGTACCAGTTGGTGTGTTCCTCGTCTGCAAAGCAAGAGCAAAGGTTTTGGACTAAAATTGCTTGATTTCCATGGAAGAGCTCTGTAGAACACTATGCTTTGCTGTTACTGTGTTGGTTTTCTCAAGACACAAGTCTCGTTGGTTGTATGTGTTTCCAGCGAGCAGAAAAGCTGCTGCAGACACTTTCTTGCCCCTTTTCCACAAGTGAAGTATATTTTGTACCAGTTGGTGTATTCCTCTTCTGCAGAGCAAGAGCAAAGGTTTTAGGATCTAAATTGCTTGTTTTCCATGGAAGAGCTCTGTAGAACACTATGCTTTGCTGTTGCTGTGTTGGTTTTCTCAAGACACAAGTCCTGTTGGTTGTCTGTGTTTGCAGCAAGCAGAGAAGCTGCTGCAGACACTTTCTTGCCCCTTTTCCACAAGTGAAGTATATTTTGTACCAGTTGGTGTGTTCCTCGTCTGCAAAGCAAGAGCAAATGTGTTAGGACCTAAATTGCTTGATTTCCATGGAAGAGCTCTGTAGAACACTATGCTTTGCTGTTGCTGTGTTGGTTTTCTCAAGAAACAAACCCTGTTTGTTCTCTGTACTTGCAGCGAGCAGAGAAGCTCTTGAAGACACGTACCTGCTTTCTCCACTATTGACGTATATTTTGTACCAGTTGGTGTATTCCTCGTCTGGAGAGCAGGAGCAAAGGTTTTAGGATCTAAATTGCTTGATTTCCTTGGAAGAGATATGTAGAACACTGTGCTTTGCTGTTGCTGTGTTGGTTTTCTCAAGACACAAACCCTGTTTGTTCCCTGTGTTTTCAGCAAGCAGAGAAGCTGCTGCAGACACTTTCTTGCCCCTTTTCCACAAGTGAAGTATATTTTGTACCAGTTGGTGTATTCCTCGTCTGCAAAGCAAGAGCAAATGTGTTAGGACCTAAATTGCTTGATTTCCATGGAAGAGCTCTGTAGAACACTATGCTTTGCTGTTGCTGTGTTGGTTTTCTCAAGAAACAAACCCTGTTTGTTCTCTGTACTTGCAGCGAGCAGAGAAGCTCTTGAAGACACGTACCTGCTTTCTCCACTACTGACGTATATTTTCTACCAGTTGGTGTATTCCTCGTCTGGAGAGCAGGAGCAAAGGTTTTAGGACCTAAATTGCTTGATTTCCTTGGAAGAGATATGTAGAACACTGTGCTTTGCTGTTGCTGTGTTGGTTTTCTCAAGACACAAACCCTGTTTGTTCCCTGTGTTTTCAGCAAGCAGAGAAGCTGCTGCAGACACTTTCTTGCCCCTTTTCCACAAGTGAAGTATATTTTGTACCAGTTGGTGTATTCCTCGTCTGCAGAGCAAGAGCAAAGGTTTTAGGATCTAAATTGCTTGTTTTCCATGGAAGAGCTATGTAGAACACTATGCTTTGCTGTTGCTGTGTTGGTTTTCTAAAGACACAAACCCTGTTTGTTCCCTGTGTTTTCAGCAAGCAGAGAAGCTGCTGCAGACACTTTCTTGCCCCTTTTCCACAAGTGAAGTATATTTTGTACCAGTTGGTGTATTCCTTGTCTGCAGAGCAAGAGCAAAGGTTTTAGGACCTGAATTGCTTGATTTCCTTGGAAGAGATATGTAGAACACTGTGCTTTGCTGTTGCTGTGTTGGTTTTCTCAAGACACAAACCCTGTTTGTTCCCTGTGTTTTCAGCAAGCAGAGAAGCTGCTGCAGACACTTTCTTGCCCCTTTTCCACAAGTGAAGTATATTTTGTACCAGTTGGTGTATTCCTTGTCTGCAGAGCAAGAGCAAAGGTTTTAGGATCTAAATTGCTTGTTTTCCATGGAAGAGCTATGTAGAACACTATGCTTTGCTGTTGCTGTGTTGGTTTTCTCAAGACACAAGCCCTGTTTGTTCCCTGTGTTTTCAGCAAGCAGAGAAGCTGCTGCAGACACTTTCTTGCCCCTTTTTCACAAGTGAAGTATATTTTGTACCAGTTGGTGTGTTCCTCGTCTGAAAAGCAAGAGCAAAGGTTTTAGGACTTAAATTGCTTGATTTCCATGGAAGAGATATGTAGAACACTGTGCTTTGCTGTTGCTGTGTTGGTTTTTCTCAAGACACAAACCCTGTTTGTTCCCTGTGTTTTCAGCAAGCAGAGAAGCTGCTGCAGACACTTTCTTGCCCCTTTTCCACAAGTGAAGTATATTTTGTACCAGTTGGTGTATTCCTCGTCTGCAGAGCAAGAGCAAAGGTTTTAGGATCTAAATTGCTTGTTTTCCATGGAAGAGCTATGTAGAACACTATGCTTTGCTGTTGCTGTGTTGGTTTTCTAAAGACACAAACCCTGTTTGTTCCCTGTGTTTTCAGCAAGCAGAGAAGCTGCTGCAGACACTTTCTTGCCCCTTTTCCACAAGTGAAGTATATTTTGTACCAGTTGGTGTATTCCTTGTCTGCAGAGCAAGAGCAAAGGTTTTAGGACCTGAATTGCTTGATTTCCTTGGAAGAGATATGTAGAACACTGTGCTTTGCTGTTGCTGTGTTGGTTTTCTCAAGACACAAACCCTGTTTGTTCCCTGTGTTTTCAGCAAGCAGAGAAGCTGCTGCAGACACTTTCTTGCCCCTTTTCCACAAGTGAAGTATATTTTGTACCAGTTGGTGTATTCCTTGTCTGCAGAGCAAGAGCAAAGGTTTTAGGATCTAAATTGCTTGTTTTCCATGGAAGAGCTATGTAGAACACTATGCTTTGCTGTTGCTGTGTTGGTTTTCTAAAGACACAAACCATGTTTGTTCCCTGTGTTTTTCAGCAAGCAGAGAAGCTGCTGCAGACACTTTCTTGCCCCTTTTCCACAAGTGAAGTATATTTTGTACCAGTTGGTGTATTCCTTGTCTGCAGAGCAAGAGCAAAGGTTTTAGGACCTAAATTGCTTGATTTCCTTGGAAGAGATATGTAGAACACTGTGCTTTGCTGTTGCTGTGTTGGTTTTCTCAAGACACAAACCCTGTTTGTTCCCTGTGTTTTCAGCAAGCAGAGAAGCTGCTGCAGACACTTTCTTGCCCCTTTTCCACAAGTGAAGTATATTTTGTACCAGTTGGTGTATTCCTCGTCTGCAGAGCAAGAGCAAAGGTTTTAGGATCTAAATTGCTTGTTTTCCATGGAAGAGCTATGTAGAACACTATGCTTTGCTGTTGCTGTGTTTGTTTTCTCAAGACACAAGCCCTGTTTGTTCTCTGTGTTTTCAGCAAGCAGAGAAGCTGCTGCAGACACTTTCTTGCTCCTTTTCCACTAGTGAAGTATATTTTGTACCAGTTGGTGTATTCCTCGTCTGCAGAGCAAGAGCAAAGGTTTTAGGATCTAAATTGCTTGTTTTCCATGGAAGAGCTATGTAGAACACTGTGCTTTGCTGTTGCTGTGTTGGTTTTCTCAAGACACAAACCCTGTTTGTTCCCTGTGTTTTCAGCAAGCAGAGAAGCTGCTGCAGACACTTTCTTGCCCCTTTTCCACAAGTGAAGTATATTTTGTACCAGTTGGTGTATTCCTCGTCTGCAGAGCAAGAGCAAAGGTTTTAGGATCTAAATTGCTTGTTTTCCATGGAAGAGCTATGTAGAACACTATGCTTTGCTGTTGCTGTGTTGGTTTTCTCAAGACACAAGCCCTGTTTA
>NW_026960887.1:0-31785 GCF_021018805.1 Prinia subflava | reverse complement strand
GTTGGTTTTCTCAAGACACAAGTCCTGTTGGTTGTCTGTGTTTGCAGCAAGCAGAGAAGCTGCTGCAGACACTTTCTTGCTCCTTTTCCACTAGTGAAGTATATTTTGTACCAGTTGGTGTATTCCTCGTCTGCAGAGCAAGAGCAAAGGTTTTAGGATCTAAATTGCTTGTTTTCCATGGAAGAGCTATGTAGAACACTATGCTTTGCTGTTGCTGTGTTGGTTTTCTCAAGACACAAACCCTGTTTGTTCCCTGTGTTTTCAGCAAGCAGAGAAGCTGCTGCAGACACTTTCTTGCCCCTTTTTCACAAGTGAAGTATATTTTGTACCAGTTGGTGTGTTCCTCGTCTGCAAAGCAAGAGCAAAGGTTTTAGGACCTAAATTGCTTGATTTCCATGGAAGAGATATGTAGAAGACTGTGCTTTGCTGTTGCTGTGTTGGTTTTCTCAAGACACAAACCCTGTTTGTTCCCTGTGTTTTCAGCAAGCAGAGAAGCTGCTGCAGACACTTTCTTGCCCCTTTTCCACAAGTGAAGTATATTTTGTACCAGTTGGTGTGTTCCTCGTCTGCAGAGCAAGAGCAAAGGTTTTAGGACCTAAATTGCTTGATTTCCTTGGAAGAGATATGTAGAACACTGTGCTTTGCTGTTGCTGTGTTGGTTTTCTCAAGACACAAACCCTGTTTGTTCCCTGTGTTTTCAGCAAGCAGAGAAGCTGCTGCAGACACTTTCTTGCCCCTTTTCCACAAGTGAAGTATATTTTGTACCAGTTGGTGTATTCCTCGTCTGCAGAGCAAGAGCAAAGGTTTTAGGATCTAAATTGCTTGTTTTCCATGGAAGAGCTATGTAGAACACTATGCTTTGCTGTTGCTGTGTTGGTTTTCTCAAGACACAAACCCTGTTTGTTCCCTGTGTTTTCAGCAAGCAGAGAAGCTGCTGCAGACACTTTCTTGCTCCTTTTCCACTAGTGAAGTATATTTTGTACCAGTTGGTGTGTTCCTCGTCTGCAGAGACGGATCAAAGGTTTTAGGACCTAAATTGCTTGATTTCATTGGAAGAGCTATTAAGAACACTATGCTTTGCTGTTGCTGTGTTGGTTTTCTAAACACACAAGCCCTGTTTGTTCCCTGTGTTTTCAGCAAGCAGAGAAGCTCTTGAAGACACGTACCTGCTTTCTCCACTACTGACGTATATTTTGTACCAGTTGGTGTGTTCCTCGTCTGCAAAGCAAGAGCAAATGTGTTAGGACCTAAATTGCTTGATTTCCATGGAAGAGCTCTGTAGAACACTATGCTTTGCTGTTGCTGTGTTGGTTTTCTCAAGAAACAAACCCTGTTTGTTCTCTGTACTTGCAGCGAGCAGAGAAGCTCTTGAAGACACGTACCTGCTTTCTCCACTACTGACGTAAATTTTGTACCAGTTGGTGTATTCCTCGTCTGGAGAGCAGGAGCAAAGGTTTTAGGACCTAAATTGCTTGATTTCCTTGGAAGAGATATGTAGAACACTGTGCTTTGCTGTTGCTGTGTTGGTTTTCTCAAGACACAAACCCTGTTTGTTCCCTGTGTTTTCAGCAAGCAGAGAAGCTGCTGCAGACACTTTCTTGCCCCTTTTCCACAAGTGAAGTATATTTTGTACCAGTTGGTGTATTCCTCGTCTGCAGAGCAAGAGCAAAGGTTTTAGGATCTAAATTGCTTGTTTTCCATGGAAGAGCTATGTAGAACACTATGCTTTGCTGTTGCTGTGTTGGTTTTCTAAAGACACAAACCCTGTTTGTTCCCTGTGTTTTCAGCAAGCAGAGAAGCTGCTGCAGACACTTTCTTGCCCCTTTTCCACAAGCGAAGTATATTTTGTACCAGTTGGTGTATTCCTTGTCTGCAGAGCAAGAGCAAAGGTTTTAGGATCTAAATTGCTTGATTTCCTTGGAAGAGATATGTAGAACACTGTGCTTTGCTGTTGCTGTGTTGGTTTTCTCAAGACACAAACCCTGTTTGTTCCCTGTGTTTTCAGCAAGCAGAGAAGCTGCTGCAGACACTTTCTTGCCCCTTTTCCACAAGTGAAGTATATTTTGTACCAGTTGGTGTATTCCTCGTCTGCAGAGCAAGAGCAAAGGTTTTAGGATCTAAATTGCTTGTTTTCCATGGAAGAGCTATGTAGAACACTATGCTTTGCTGTTGCTGTGTTGGTTTTCTCAAGACACAAACCCTGTTTGTTCCCTGTGTTTTCAGCAAGCAGAGAAGCTGCTGCAGACACTTTCTTGCCCCTTTTTCACAAGTGAAGTATATTTTGTACCAGTTGGTGTGTTCCTCGTCTGCAAAGCAAGAGCAAAGGTTTTAGGACTTAAATTGCTTGATTTCCATGGAAGAGATATGTAGAACACTGTGCTTTGCTGTTGCTGTGTTGGTTTTCTCAAGACACAAACCCTGTTTGTTCCCTGTGTTTTCAGCAAGCAGAGAAGCTGCTGCAGACACTTTCTTGCCCCTTTTCCACAAGTGAAGTATATTTTGTACCAGTTGGTGTATTCCTCGTTTGCAGAGCAAGAGCAAAGGTTTTAGGATCTAAATTGCTTGTTTTCCATGGAAGAGCTATGTAGAACACTATGCTTTGCTGTTGCTGTGTTGGTTTTCTAAAGACACAAACCCTGTTTGTTCTCTGTGTTTTCAGCAAGCAGAGAAGCTGCTGCAGACACTTTCTTGCTCCTTTTCCACTAGTGAAGTATATTTTGTACCAGTTGGTGTATTCCTCGTCTGGAGAGCAGGAGCAAAGGTTTTAGGACCTAAATTGCTTGATTTCCTTGGAAGAGATATGTAGAACACTGTGCTTTGCTGTTGCTGTGTTGGTTTTCTCAAGACACAAGCCCTGTTTGTTCCCTGTGTTTTCAGCAAGCAGAGAAGCTGCTGCAGACACTTTCTTGCCCCTTTTCCACAAGTGAAGTATATTTTGTACCAGTTGGTGTATTCCTAGTCTGCAGAGCAAGAGCAAAGGTTTTAGGATCTAAATTGCTTGTTTTCCATGGAAGAGCTATGTAGAACACTATGCTTTGCTGTTGCTGTGTTGGTTTTCTAAAGACACAAACCCTGTTTGTTCCCTGTGTTTTCAGCAAGCAGAGAAGCTGCTGCAGACACTTTCTTGCCCCTTTTCCACAAGTGAAGTATATTTTGTACCAGTTGGTGTATTCCTTGTCTGCAGAGCAAGAGCAAAGGTTTTAGGACCTAAATTTCTTGATTTCCTTGGAAGAGATATGTAGAACACTATGCTTTGCTGTTGCTGTGTTGGTTTTCTCAAGACACAAACCCTGTTTGTTCCCTGTGTTTTCAGCAAGCAGAGAAGCTGCTGCAGACACTTTCTTGCCCCTTTTCCACAAGTGAAGTATATTTTGTACCGGTTGGTGTATTCCTCGTCTGCAGAGCAAGAGCAAAGGTTTTAGGATCTAAATTGCTTGTTTTCCATGGAAGAGCTCTGTAGAACACAATGCTTTGCTGTTGCTGTGTTGGTTTTCTCAAGACACAAGTCCTGTTGGTTGTCTGTGTTTGCAGCAAGCAGAGAAGCTGCTGCAGACACTTTCTTGCCCCTTTTTCACAAGTGAAGTATATTTTGTACCAGTTGGTGTGTTCCTCGTCTGCAGAGACGGATCAAAGGTTTTAGGACCTAAATTGCTTGATTTCATTGGAAGAGCTATTAAGAACACTATGCTTTGCTGTTGCTGTGTTGGTTTTCTAAACACACAAGCCCTGTTTGTTCCCTGTGTTTTCAGCAAGCAGAGAAGCTCTTGAAGACACGTACCGGCTTTCTCCACTACTGACGTATATTTTGTACCAGTTGGTGTGTTCCTCGTCTGCAAAGCAAGAGCAAAGGTTTTAGGACTAAAATTGCTTGATTTCCATGGAAGAGCTCTGTAGAACACTATGCTTTGCTGTTACTGTGTTGGTTTTCTCAAGACACAAGTCTTGTTGGTTGTATGTGTTTCCAGCGAGCAGAAAAGCTGCTGCAGACACTTTCTTGCCCCTTTTCCACAAGTGAAGTATATTTTGTACCAGTTGGTGTATTCCTCTTCTGCAGAGCAAGAGCAAAGGTTTTAGGATCTAAATTGCTTGTTTTCCATGGAAGAGCTCTGTAGAACACTATGCTTTGCTGTTGCTGTGTTGGTTTTCTCAAGAAACAAACCCTGTTTGTTCTCTGTACTTGCAGCGAGCAGAGAAGCTCTTGAAGACACGTACCCGCTTTCTCCACTACTGACGTATATTTTGTACCAGTTGGTGTATTCCTCGTCTGGAGAGCAGGAGCAAAGGTTTTAGGACCTAAATTGCTTGATTTCCTTGGAAGAGATATGTAGAACACTGTGCTTTGCTGTTACTGTGTTGGTTTTCTCAAGACACAAGCCTTATTAGTTGTATGTGTTTCCAGCGAGCAGAAAAGCTGCTGCAGACACTTTCTTGCCCCTTTTCCACAAGTGAAGTATATTTTGTACCAGTTGGTGTATTCCTAGTCTGCAGAGCAAGAGCAAAGGTTTTAGGATCTAAATTGCTTGATTTCCATGGAAGAGATATGTAGAAGACTGTGCTTTGCTGTTGCTGTGTTGGTTTTCTCAAGACACAAACCCTGTTTGTTCCCTGTGTTTTCAGCAAGCAGAGAAGCTGCTGCAGACACTTTCTTGCCCCTTTTCCACAAGTGAAGTATATTTTGTACCAGTTGGTGTGTTCCTCGTCTGCAGAGCAAGAGCAAAGGTTTTAGGACCTAAATTGCTTGATTTCCTTGGAAGAGATATGTAGAACACTGTGCTTTGCTGTTGCTGTGTTGGTTTTCTCAAGACACAAACCCTGTTTGTTCCCTGTGTTTTCAGCAAGCAGAGAAGCTGCTGCAGACACTTTCTTGCCCCTTTTCCACAAGTGAAGTATATTTTGTACCAGTTGGTGTATTCCTCGTCTGCAGAGCAAGAGCAAAGGTTTTAGGATCTAAATTGCTTGTTTTCCATGGAAGAGCTATGTAGAACACTATGCTTTGCTGTTGCTGTGTTGGTTTTCTCAAGACACAAACCCTGTTTGTTCCCTGTGTTTTCAGCAAGCAGAGAAGCTGCTGCAGACACTTTCTTGCCCCTTTTCCACAAGTGAAGTATATTTTGTACCAGTTGGTGTATTCCTCGTCTGCAGAGCAAGAGCAAAGGTTTTAGGATCTAAATTGCTTGTTTTCCATGGAAGAGCTATGTAGAACACTATGCTTTGCTGTTGCTGTGTTTGTTTTCTCAAGACACAAGCCCTGTTTGTTCTCTGTGTTTTCAGCAAGCAGAGAAGCTGCTGCAGACACTTTCTTGCTCCTTTTCCACTAGTGAAGTATATTTTGTACCAGTTTGTGTATTCCTCGTCTGCAGAGCAAGAGCAAAGGTTTTAGGACCTAAATTGCTTGATTTCCTTGGAAGAGATATGTAGAACACTGTGCTTTGCTGTTGCTGTGTTGGTTTTCTCAAGACACAAACCCTGTTTGTTCCCTGTGTTTTCAGCAAGCAGAGAAGCTGCTGCAGACACTTTCTTGCCCCTTTTCCACAAGTGAAGTATATTTTGTACCAGTTGGTGTATTCCTCGTCTGCAGAGCAAGAGCAAAGGTTTTAGGATCTAAATTGCTTGTTTTCCATGGAAGAGCTATGTAGAACACTATGCTTTGCTGTTGCTGTGTTGGTTTTCTCAAGACACAAACCCTGTTTGTTCCCTGTGTTTTCAGCAAGCAGAGAAGCTGCTGCAGACACTTTCTTGCTCCTTTTCCACTAGTGAAGTATATTTTGTACCAGTTGGTGTGTTCCTCGTCTGCAGAGACGGATCAAAGGTTTTAGGACCTAAATTGCTTGATTTCATTGGAAGAGCTATTAAGAACACTATGCTTTGCTGTTGCTGTGTTGGTTTTCTAAACACACAAGCCCTGTTTGTTCCCTGTGTTTTCAGCAAGCAGAGAAGCTCTTGAAGACACGTACCTGCTTTCTCCACTACTGACGTATATTTTGTACCAGTTGGTGTGTTCCTCGTCTGCAAAGCAAGAGCAAAGGTTTTAGGACCTAAATTGCTTGATTTCCTTGGAAGAGATATGTAGAACACTATGCTTTGCTGTTACTGTGTTGGTTTTCTCAAGACACAAGTCCTGTTGGTTGTATGTGTTTCCAGCGAGCAGAAAAGCTGCTGCAGACACTTTCTTGCCCCTTTTCCACAAGTGAAGTATATTTTGTACCAGTTGGTGTATTCCTCTTCTGCAGAGCAAGAGCAAAGGTTTTAGGATCTAAATTGCTTGTTTTCCATGGAAGAGCTCTGTAGAACACTATGCTTTGCTGTTGCTGTGTTGGTTTTCTCAAGACACAAGTCCTGTTGGTTGTCTGTGTTTGCAGCAAGCAGAGAAGCTGCTGCAGACACTTTCTTGCCCCTTTTTACAAGTGAAGTATATTTTGTACCAGTTGGTGTGTTCCTCGTCTGCAAAGCAAGAGCAAATGTGTTAGGACCTAAATTGCTTGATTTCCATGGAAGAGCTCTGTAGAACACTATGCTTTGCTGTTGCTGTGTTGGTTTTCTCAAGAAACAAACCCTGTTTGTTCTCTGTACTTGCAGCGAGCAGAGAAGCTCTTGAAGACACGTACCTGCTTTCTCCACTACTGACGTATATTTTGTACCAGTTGGTGTATTCCTCGTCTGGAGAGCAGGAGCAAAGGTTTTAGGACCTAAATTGCTTGATTTCCTTGGAAGAGATATGTAGAACACTGTGCTTTGCTGTTGCTGTGTTGGTTTTCTCAAGACACAAACCCTGTTTGTTCCCTGTGTTTTCAGCAAGCAGAGAAGCTGCTGCAGACACTTTCTTGCCCCTTTTCCACAAGTGAAGTATATTTTGTACCAGTTGGTGTATTCCTCGTCTGCAGAGCAAGAGCAAAGGTTTTAGGATCTAAATTGCTTGTTTTCCATGGAAGAGCTATGTAGAACACTATGCTTTGCTGTTGCTGTGTTGGTTTTCTAAAGACACAAACCCTGTTTGTTCCCTGTGTTTTCAGCAAGCAGAGAAGCTGCTGCAGACACTTTCTTGCCCCTTTTCCACAAGCGAAGTATATTTTTTACCAGTTGGTGTATTCCTTGTCTGCAGAGCAAGAGCAAAGGTTTTAGGACCTAAATTGCTTGATTTCCTTGGAAGAGATATGTAGAACACTGTGCTTTGCTGTTGCTGTGTTGGTTTTCTCAAGACACAAACCCTGTTTGTTCCCTGTGTTTTCAGCAAGCAGAGAAGCTGCTGCAGACACTTTCTTGCCCCTTTTCCACAAGTGAAGTATATTTTGTACCAGTTGGTGTATTCCTTGTCTGCAGAGCAAGAGCAAAGGTTTTAGGACCTAAATTTCTTGATTTCCTTGGAAGAGATATGTAGAACACTATGCTTTGCTGTTGCTGTGTTGGTTTTCTCAAGACACAAACCCTGTTTGTTCCCTGTGTTTTCAGCAAGCAGAGAAGCTGCTGCAGACACTTTCTTGCCCCTTTTCCACAAGTGAAGTATATTTTGTACCGGTTGGTGTATTCCTCGTCTGCAGAGCAAGAGCAAAGGTTTTAGGATCTAAATTGCTTGTTTTCCATGGAAGAGCTATGTAGAACACTATGCTTTGCTGTTGCTGTGTTGGTTTTCTCAAGACACAAGCCCTGTTTGTTCTCTGTGTTTTCAGCAAGCAGAGAAGCTGCTGCAGACACTTTCTTGCTCCTTTTCCACTAGTGAAGTATATTTTGTACCAGTTTGTGTATTCCTCGTCTGCAGAGCAAGAGCAAAGGTTTTAGGATCTAAATTGCTTGTTTTCCATGGAAGAGCTCTGTAGAACACAATGCTTTGCTGTTGCTGTGTTGGTTTTCTCAAGACACAAGTCCTGTTGGTTGTCTGTGTTTGCAGCAAGCAGAGAAGCTGCTGCAGACACTTTCTTGCCCCTTTTTCACAAGTGAAGTATATTTTGTACCAGTTGGTGTGTTCCTCGTCTGCAGAGACGGATCAAAGGTTTTAGGACCTAAATTGCTTGATTTCATTGGAAGAGCTATTAAGAACACTATGCTTTGCTGTTGCTGTGTTGGTTTTCTAAACACACAAGCCCTGTTTGTTCCCTGTGTTTTCAGCAAGCAGAGAAGCTCTTGAAGACACGTACCGGCTTTCTCCACTACTGACGTATATTTTGTACCAGTTGGTGTGTTCCTCGTCTGCAAAGCAAGAGCAAAGGTTTTAGGACTAAAATTGCTTGATTTCCATGGAAGAGCTCTGTAGAACACTATGCTTTGCTGTTACTGTGTTGGTTTTCTCAAGACACAAGTCTTGTTGGTTGTATGTGTTTCCAGCGAGCAGAAAAGCTGCTGCAGACACTTTCTTGCCCCTTTTCCACAAGTGAAGTATATTTTGTACCAGTTGGTGTATTCCTCTTCTGCAGAGCAAGAGCAAAGGTTTTAGGATCTAAATTGCTTGTTTTCCATGGAAGAGCTCTGTAGAACACTATGCTTTGCTGTTGCTGTGTTGGTTTTCTCAAGAAACAAACCCTGTTTGTTCTCTGTACTTGCAGCGAGCAGAGAAGCTCTTGAAGACACGTACCCGCTTTCTCCACTACTGACGTATATTTTGTACCAGTTGGTGTATTCCTCGTCTGGAGAGCAGGAGCAAAGGTTTTAGGACCTAAATTGCTTGATTTCCTTGGAAGAGATATGTAGAACACTGTGCTTTGCTGTTACTGTGTTGGTTTTCTCAAGACACAAGCCTTATTAGTTGTATGTGTTTCCAGCGAGCAGAAAAGCTGCTGCAGACACTTTCTTGCCCCTTTTCCACAAGTGAAGTATATTTTGTACCAGTTGGTGTATTCCTAGTCTGCAGAGCAAGAGCAAAGGTTTTAGGATCTAAATTGCTTGTTTTCCATGGAAGAGCTATGTAGAACACTATGCTTTGCTGTTGCTGTGTTGGTTTTCTCAAGACACAAGTCCTGTTGGTTGTCTGTGTTTTCAGCAAGCAGAGAAGCTGCTGCAGACACTTTCTTGCTCCTTTTCCACTAGTGAAGTATATTTTGTACCAGTTGGTGTATTCCTCGTCTGCAGAGCAAGAGCAAAGGTTTTAGGATCTAAATTGCTTGTTTTCCATGGAAGAGCTATGTAGAACACTATGCTTTGCTGTTGCTGTGTTGGTTTTCTCAAGACACAAGTCCTGTTGGTTGTCTGTGTTTGCAGCAAGCAGAGAAGCTGCTGCAGACACTTTCTTGCTCCTTTTCCACAAGTGAAGTATATTTTGTACCAGTTTGTGTATTCCTCGTCTGCAGAGCAAGAGCAAAGGTTTTAGGATCTAAATTGCTTGTTTTCCATGGAAGAGCTATGTAGAACACTATGCTTTGCTGTTGCTGTGTTGGTTTTCTCAAGACACAAACCCTGTTTGTTCCCTGTGTTTTCAGCAAGCAGAGAAGCTGCTGCAGACACTTTCTTGCCCCTTTTCCACAAGTGAAGTATATTTTGTACCAGTTGGTGTATTCCTCGTCTGCAGAGCAAGAGCAAAGGTTTTAGGATCTAAATTGCTTGTTTTCCATGGAAGAGCTATGTAGAACACTATGCTTTGCTGTTGCTGTGTTTGTTTTCTCAAGACACAAGCCCTGTTTGTTCTCTGTGTTTTCAGCAAGCAGAGAAGCTGCTGCAGACACTTTCTTGCTCCTTTTCCACTAGTGAAGTATATTTTGTACCAGTTTGTGTATTCCTCGTCTGCAGAGCAAGAGCAAAGGTTTTAGGATCTAAATTGCTTGTTTTCCATGGAAGAGCTCTGTAGAACACAATGCTTTGCTGTTGCTGTGTTGGTTTTCTCAAGACACAAGTCCTGTTGGTTGTCTGTGTTTGCAGCAAGCAGAGAAGCTGCTGCAGACACTTTCTTTCCCCTTTTTCACAAGTGAAGTATATTTTGTACCAGTTGGTGTGTTCCTCGTCTGCAGAGACGGATCAAAGGTTATAGGACCTAAATTGCTTGATTTCATTGGAAGAGCTATTAAGAACACTATGCTTTGCTGTTGCTGTGTTGGTTTTCTAAACACACAAGCCCTGTTTGTTCCCTGTGTTTTCAGCAAGCAGAGAAGCTCTTGAAGACACGTACCTGCTTTCTCCACTACTGACGTATATTTTGTACCAGTTGGTGTGTTCCTCGTCTGCAAAGCAAGAGCAAAGGTTTTAGGACTAAAATTGCTTGATTTCCATGGAAGAGCTCTGTAGAACACTATGCTTTGCTGTTACTGTGTTGGTTTTCTCAAGACACAAGTCTTGTTGGTTGTATGTGTTTCCAGCGAGCAGAAAAGCTGCTGCAGACACTTTCTTGCCCCTTTTCCACAAGTGAAGTATATTTTGTACCAGTTGGTGTATTCCTCTTCTGCAGAGCAAGAGCAAAGGTTTTAGGATCTAAATTGCTTGTTTTCCATGGAAGAGCTCTGTAGAACACTATGCTTTGCTGTTGCTGTGTTGGTTTTCTCAAGACACAAGTCCTGTTGGTTGTCTGTGTTTGCAGCAAGCAGAGAAGCTGCTGCAGACACTTTCTTGCCCCTTTTTACAAGTGAAGTATATTTTGTACCAGTTGGTGTGTTCCTCGTCTGCAAAGCAAGAGCAAATGTGTTAGGACCTAAATTGCTTGATTTCCATGGAAGAGCTCTGTAGAACACTATGCTTTGCTGTTGCTGTGTTGGTTTTCTCAAGAAACAAACCCTGTTTGTTCTCTGTACTTGCAGCGAGCAGAGAAGCTCTTGAAGACACGTACCTGCTTTCTCCACTACTGAAGTATATTTTGTACCAGTTGGTGTATTCCTTGTCTGCAGAGCAAGAGCAAAGGTTTTAGGACCTAAATTGCTTGATTTCCTTGGAAGAGATATGTAGAACACTGTGCTTTGCTGTTGCTGTGTTGGTTTTCTCAAGACACAAACCCTGTTTGTTCCCTGTGTTTTCAGCAAGCAGAGAAGCTGCTGCAGACACTTTCTTGCCCCTTTTCCACAAGTGAAGTATATTTTGTACCAGTTGGTGTATTCCTCGTCTGCAGAGCAAGAGCAAAGGTTTTAGGATCTAAATTGCTTGTTTTCCATGGAAGAGCTATGTAGAACACTATGCTTTGCTGTTGCTGTGTTGGTTTTCTAAAGACACAAACCCTGTTTGTTCCCTGTGTTTTCAGCAAGCAGAGAAGCTGCTGCAGACACTTTCTTACCCCTTTTCCACAAGTGAAGTATATTTTGTACCAGTTGGTGTATTCCTTGTCTGCAGAGCAAGAGCAAAGGTTTTAGGATCTAAATTGCTTGTTTTCCATGGAAGAGCTATGTAGAACACTATGCTTTGCTGTTGCTGTGTTGGTTTTCTCAAGACACAAGTCCTGTTGGTTGTCTGTGTTTTCAGCAAGCAGAGAAGCTGCTGCAGACACTTTCTTGCTCCTTTTCCACTAGTGAAGTATATTTTGTACCAGTTGGTGTATTCCTCGTCTGCAGAGCAAGAGCAAAGGTTTTAGGATCTAAATTGCTTGTTTTCCATGGAAGAGCTATGTAGAACACTATGCTTTGCTGTTGCTGTGTTGGTTTTCTCAAGACACAAGTCCTGTTGGTTGTCTGTGTTTGCAGCAAGCAGAGAAGCTGCTGCAGACACTTTCTTGCTCCTTTTCCACTAGTGAAGTATATTTTGTACCAGTTTGTGTATTCCTCGTCTGCAGAGCAAGAGCAAAGGTTTTAGGATCTAAATTGCTTGTTTTCCATGGAAGAGCTATGTAGAACACTATGCTTTGCTGTTGCTGTGTTGGTTTTCTCAAGACACAAACCCTGTTTGTTCCCTGTGTTTTCAGCAAGCAGAGAAGCTGCTGCAGACACTTTCTTGCCCCTTTTTCACAAGTGAAGTATATTTTGTACCAGTTGGTGTATTCCTCGTCTGCAGAGCAAGAGCAAAGGTTTTAGGATCTAAATTGCTTGTTTTCCATGGAAGAGATATGTAGAAGACTGTGCTTTGCTGTTGCTGTGTTGGTTTTCTCAAGACACAAACCCTGTTTGTTCCCTGTGTTTTCAGCAAGCAGAGAAGCTGCTGCAGACACTTTCTTGCCCCTTTTCCACAAGTGAAGTATATTTTGTACCAGTTGGTGTGTTCCTCGTCTGCAGAGCAAGAGCAAAGGTTTTAGGACCTAAATTGCTTGATTTCCTTGGAAGAGATATGTAGAACACTGTGCTTTGCTGTTGCTGTGTTGGTTTTCTCAAGACACAAACCCTGTTTGTTCCCTGTGTTTTCAGCAAGCAGAGAAGCTGCTGCAGACACTTTCTTGCCCCTTTTCCACAAGTGAAGTATATTTTGTACCAGTTGGTGTATTCCTCGTCTGCAGAGCAAGAGCAAAGGTTTTAGGATCTAAATTGCTTGTTTTCCATGGAAGAGCTATGTAGAACACTATGCTTTGCTGTTGCTGTGTTGGTTTTCTCAAGACACAAACCCTGTTTGTTCCCTGTGTTTTCAGCAAGCAGAGAAGCTGCTGCAGACACTTTCTTGCCCCTTTTTCACAAGTGAAGTATATTTTGTACCAGTTGGTGTGTTCCTCGTCTGCAGAGACGGATCAAAGGTTTTAGGACTTAAATTGCTTGATTTCATTGGAAGAGCTATTAAGAACACTATGCTTTGCTGTTGCTGTGTTGGTTTTCTCAAGACACAAACCCTGTTTGTTCCCTGTGTTTTCAGCAAGCAGAGAAGCTCTTGAAGACACGTACCTGCTTTCTCCACTACTGACGTATATTTTGTACCAGTTGGTGTGTTCCTCGTCTGCAAAGCAAGAGCAAAGGTTTTAGGACTAAAATTGCTTGATTTCCATGGAAGAGCTCTGTAGAACACTATGCTTTGCTGTTACTGTGTTGGTTTTCTCAAGACACAAGTCTTGTTGGTTGTATGTGTTTCCAGCGAGCAGAAAAGCTGCTGCAGACACTTTCTTGCCCCTTTTCCACAAGTGAAGTATATTTTGTACCAGTTGGTGTATTCCTCTTCTGCAGAGCAAGAGCAAAGGTTTTAGGATCTAAATTGCTTGTTTTCCATGGAAGAGCTCTGTAGAACACTATGCTTTGCTGTTGCTGTGTTGGTTTTCTCAAGACACAAGTCCTGTTGGTTGTCTGTGTTTGCAGCAAGCAGAGAAGCTGCTGCAGACACTTTCTTGCCCCTTTTCACAAGTGAAGTATATTTTGTACCAGTTGGTGTGTTCCTCGTCTGCAAAGCAAGAGCAAATGTGTTAGGACCTAAATTGCTTGATTTCCATGGAAGAGCTCTGTAGAACACTATGCTTTGCTGTTGCTGTGTTGGTTTTCTCAAGAAACAAACCCTGTTTGTTCTCTGTACTTGCAGCGAGCAGAGAAGCTCTTGAAGACACGTACCTGCTTTCTCCACTACTGACGTATATTTTGTACCAGTTGGTGTATTCCTCGTCTGGAGAGCAGGAGCAAAGGTTTTAGGACCTAAATTGCTTGATTTCCTTGGAAGAGATATGTAGAACACTGTGCTTTGCTGTTGCTGTGTTGGTTTTCTCAAGACACAAACCCTGTTTGTTCCCTGTGTTTTCAGCAAGCAGAGAAGCTGCTGCAGACACTTTCTTGCCCCTTTTCCACAAGTGAAGTATATTTTGTACCAGTTGGTGTATTCCTCGTCTGCAGAGCAAGAGCAAAGGTTTTAGGATCTAAATTGCTTGTTTTCCATGGAAGAGCTATGTAGAACACTATGCTTTGCTGTTGCTGTGTTGGTTTTCTAAAGACACAAACCCTGTTTGTTCCCTGTGTTTTCAGCAAGCAGAGAAGCTGCTGCAGACACTTTCTTGCCCCTTTTCCACAAGTGAAGTATATTTTGCACCAGTTGGTGTATTCCTTGTCTGCAGAGCAAGAGCAAAGGTTTTAGGACCTAAATTGCTTGATTTCCTTGGAAGAGATATGTAGAACACTGTGCTTTGCCTTTGCTGTGTTGGTTTTCTCAAGACACAAACCCTGTTTGTTCCCTGTGTTTTCAGCAAGCAGAGAAGCTGCTGCAGACACTTTCTTGCCCCTTTTCCACAAGTGAAGTATATTTTGTACCAGTTGGTGTATTCCTCGTCTGCAGAGACGGATCAAAGGTTTTAGGATCTAAATTGCTTGTTTTCCATGGAAGAGCTATGTAGAACACTATGCTTTGCTGTTGCTGTGTTGGTTTTCTCAAGACACAAACCCTGTTTGTTCCCTGTGTTTTCAGCAAGCAGAGAAGCTGCTGCAGACACTTTCTTGCCCCTTTTTCACAAGTGAAGTATATTTTGTACCAGTTGGTGTGTTCCTCGTCTGCAGAGCAAGAGCAAAGGTTTTAGGACTTAAATTGCTTGATTTCCATGGAAGAGATATGTAGAACACTGTGCTTTGCTGTTGCTGTGTTGGTTTTCTAAAGACACAAACCCTGTTTGTTCCCTGTGTTTTCAGCAAGCAGAGAAGCTGCTGCAGACACTTTCTTGCCCCTTTTCCACAAGTGAAGTATATTTTGTACCAGTTGGTGTATTCCTAGTCTGCAGAGCAAGAGCAAAGGTTTTAGGATCTAAATTGCTTGTTTTCCATGGAAGAGCTATGTAGAACACTATGCTTTGCTGTTGCTGTGTTGGTTTTCTAAAGACACAAACCCTGTTTGTTCCCTGTGTTTTCAGCAAGCAGAGAAGCTGCTGCAGACACTTTCTTGCCCCTTTTTCACAAGTGAAGTATATTTTGTACCAGTTGGTGTGTTCCTCGTCTGGAGAGCAGGAGCAAAGGTTTTAGGACCTAAATTGCTTGATTTCCTTGGAAGAGATATGTAGAACACTGTGCTTTGCTGTTGCTGTGTTGGTTTTCTCAAGACACAAACCCTGTTTGTTCCCTGTGTTTTCAGCAAGCAGAGAAGCTGCTGCAGACACTTTCTTGCCCCTTTTCCACAAGTGAAGTATATTTTGTACCAGTTGGTGTATTCCTCGTCTGCAGAGCAAGAGCAAAGGTTTTAGGATCTAAATTGCTTGTTTTCCATGGAAGAGCTATGTAGAACACTATGCTTTGCTGTTGCTGTGTTGGTTTTCTCAAGACACAAGTCCTGTTGGTTGTCTGTGTTTGCAGCAAGCAGAGAAGCTGCTGCAGACACTTTCTTGCTCCTTTTCCACTAGTGAAGTATATTTTGTACCAGTTGGTGTATTCCTCGTCTGCAGAGCAAGAGCAAAGGTTTTAGGATCTAAATTGCTTGTTTTCCATGGAAGAGCTATGTAGAACACTATGCTTTGCTGTTGCTGTGTTGGTTTTCTCAAGACACAAGTCCTGTTGGTTGTCTGTGTTTGCAGCAAGCAGAGAAGCTGCTGCAGACACTTTCTTGCCCCTTTTTACAAGTGAAGTATATTTTGTACCAGTTGGTGTATTCCTCGTCTGCAGAGCAAGAGCAAAGGTTTTAGGATCTAAATTGCTTGTTTTCCATGGAAGAGATATGTAGAAGACTGTGCTTTGCTGTTGCTGTGTTGGTTTTCTCAAGACACAAACCCTGTTTGTTCCCTGTGTTTTCAGCAAGCAGAGAAGCTGCTGCAGACACTTTCTTGCCCCTTTTCCACAAGTGAAGTATATTTTGTACCAGTTGGTGTGTTCCTCGTCTGCAGAGCAAGAGCAAAGGTTTTAGGACCTAAATTGCTTGATTTCCTTGGAAGAGATATGTAGAACACTGTGCTTTGCTGTTGCTGTGTTGGTTTTCTCAAGACACAAACCCTGTTTGTTCCCTGTGTTTTCAGCAAGCAGAGAAGCTGCTGCAGACACTTTCTTGCCCCTTTTTCACAAGTGAAGTATATTTTGTACCAGTTGGTGTGTTCCTCGTCTGCAGAGACGGATCAAAGGTTTTAGGACCTAAATTGCTTGATTTCATTGGAAGAGATATTAAGAACACTATGCTTTGCTGTTGCTGTGTTGGTTTTCTAAACACACAAGCCCTGTTTGTTCCCTGTGTTTTCAGCAAGCAGAGAAGCTCTTGAAGACACGTACCTGCTTTCTCCACTACTGACGTATATTTTGTACCAGTTGGTGTGTTCCTCGTCTGGAGAGCAGGAGCAAAGGTTTTAGGACTAAAATTGCTTGATTTCCATGGAAGAGCTCTGTAGAACACTATGCTTTGCTGTTACTGTGTTGGTTTTCTCAAGACACAAGTCTTGTTGGTTGTATGTGTTTCCAGCGAGCAGAAAAGCTGCTGCAGACACTTTCTTGCCCCTTTTCCACAAGTGAAGTATATTTTGTACCAGTTGGTGTATTCCTCGTCTGCAAAGCAAGAGCAAATGTGTTAGGACCTAAATTGCTTGATTTCCATGGAAGAGCTCTGTAGAACACTATGCTTTGCTGTTGCTGTGTTGGTTTTCTCAAGAAACAAACCCTGTTTGTTCTCTGTACTTGCAGCGAGCAGAGAAGCTCTTGAAGACACGTACCTGCTTTCTCCACTACTGACGTATATTTTGTACCAGTTGGTGTATTCCTCGTCTGGAGAGCAGGAGCAAAGGTTTTAGGACCTAAATTGCTTGATTTCCTTGGAAGAGATATGTAGAACACTGTGCTTTGCTGTTGCTGTGTTGGTTTTCTCAAGACACAAACCCTGTTTGTTCCCTGTGTTTTCAGCAAGCAGAGAAGCTGCTGCAGACACTTTCTTGCCCCTTTTCCACAAGTGAAGTATATTTTGTACCAGTTGGTGTATTCCTCGTCTGCAGAGCAAGAGCAAAGGTTTTAGGATCTAAATTGCTTGTTTTCCATGGAAGAGCTATGTAGAACACTATGCTTTGCTGTTGCTGTGTTGGTTTTCTAAAGACACAAACCCTGTTTGTTCCCTGTGTTTTCAGCAAGCAGAGAAGCTGCTGCAGACACTTTCTTGCCCCTTTTCCACAAGTGAAGTATATTTTGCACCAGTTGGTGTATTCCTTGTCTGCAGAGCAAGAGCAAAGGTTTTAGGACCTAAATTGCTTGATTTCCTTGGAAGAGATATGTAGAACACTGTGCTTTGCTGTTGCTGTGTTGGTTTTCTCAAGACACAAACCCTGTTTGTTCCCTGTGTTTTCAGCAAGCAGAGAAGCTGCTGCAGACACTTTCTTGCCCCTTTTCCACAAGTGAAGTATATTTTGTACCAGTTGGTGTATTCCTCGTCTGCAGAGCAAGAGCAAAGGTTTTAGGATCTAAATTGCTTGTTTTCCATGGAAGAGCTATGTAGAACACTATGCTTTGCTGTTGCTGTGTTGGTTTTCTCAAGACACAAACCCTGTTTGTTCCCTGTGTTTTCAGCAAGCAGAGAAGCTGCTGCAGACACTTTCTTGCCCCTTTTCCACAAGTGAAGTATATTTTGTACCAGTTGGTGTATTCCTAGTCTGCAGAGCAAGAGCAAAGGTTTTAGGATCTAAATTGCTTGTTTTCCATGGAAGAGCTATGTAGAACACTATGCTTTGCTGTTGCTGTGTTGGTTTTCTCAAGACACAAACCCTGTTTGTTCCCTGTGTTTTCAGCAAGCAGAGAAGCTGCTGCAGACACTTTCTTGCTCCTTTTCCACTAGTGAAGTATATTTTGTACCAGTTTGTGTATTCCTCGTCTGCAGAGCAAGAGCAAAGCTTTTAGGATCTAAATTGCTTGTTTTCCATGGAAGAGCTCTGTAGAACACAATGCTTTGCTGTTGCTGTGTTTCTTTTCTCAAGACACAAGCCCTGTTTGTTCTCTGTGTTTTCAGCAAGCAGAGAAGCTGCTGCAGACACTTTCTTGCTCCTTTTCCACTAGTGAAGTATATTTTGTACCAGTTTGTGTATTCCTCGTCTGCAGAGCAAGAGCAAAGCTTTTAGGATCTAAATTGCTTGTTTTCCATGGAAGAGCTCTGTAGAACACAATGCTTTGCTGTTGCTGTGTTGGTTTTCTCAAGACACAAGTCCTGTTGGTTGTCTGTGTTTTCAGCAAGCAGAGAAGCTGCTGCAGACACTTTCTTTCTCCTTTTTCACAAGTGAAGTATATTTTGTACCAGTTGGTGTGTTCCTCGTCTGCAGAGACGGATCAAAGGTTTTAGGACCTAAATTGCTTGATTTCATTGGAAGAGCTATTAAGAACGCTATGCTTTGCTGTTGCTGTGTTGGTTTTCTAAACACACAAGCCCTGTTTGTTCCCTGTGTTTTCAGCAAGCAGAGAAGCTCTTGAAGACACGTACCTGCTTTCTCCACTACTGACGTATATTTTGTACCAGTTGGTGTATTCCTCTTCTGCAGAGCAAGAGCAAAGGTTTTAGGATCTAAATTGCTTGTTTTCCATGGAAGAGCTCTGTAGAACACTATGCTTTGCTGTTGCTGTGTTGGTTTTCTCAAGACACAAGTCCTGTTGGTTCTCTGTGTTTGCAGCAAGCAGAGAAGCTGCTGCAGACACTTTCTTGCCCCTTTTTACAAGTGAAGTATATTTTGTACCAGTTGGTGTGTTCCTCGTCTGCAAAGCAAGAGCAAATGTGTTAGGACCTAAATTGCTTGATTTCCATGGAAGAGCTCTGTAGAACACTATGCTTTGCTGTTGCTGTGTTGGTTTTCTCAAGAAACAAACCCTGTTTGTTCTCTGTACTTGCAGCGAGCAGAGAAGCTCTTGAAGACACGTACCTGCTTTCTCCACTACTGAAGCATATTTTGTACCAGTTGGTGTATTCCTTGTCTGCAGAGCAAGAGCAAAGGTTTTAGGACCTAAATTGCTTGATTTCCTTGGAAGAGATATGTAGAACACTGTGCTTTGCTGTTGCTGTGTTGGTTTTCTCAAGACACAAACCCTGTTTGTTCCCTGTGTTTTCAGCAAGCAGAGAAGCTGCTGCAGACACTTTCTTGCCCCTTTTCCACAAGTGAAGTATATTTTGTACCAGTTGGTGTATTCCTCGTCTGCAGAGCAAGAGCAAAGGTTTTAGGATCTAAATTGCTTGTTTTCCATGGAAGAGCTATGTAGAACACTATGCTTTGCTGTTGCTGTGTTGGTTTTCTAAAGACACAAACCCTGCTTGTTCCCTGTGTTTTCAGCAAGCAGAGAAGCTGCTGCAGACACTTTCTTGCCCATTTTCCACAAGTGAAGTATATTTTGTACCAGTTGGTGTATTCCTTGTCTGCAGAGCAAGAGCAAAGGTTTTAGGACCTAAATTTCTTGATTTCCTTGGAAGAGATATGTAGAACACTATGCTTTGCTGTTGCTGTGTTTGTTTTCTCAAGACACAAGCCCTGTTTGTTCTCTGTGTTTTCAGCAAGCAGAGAAGCTGCTGCAGACACTTTCTTGCTCCTTTTCCACTAGTGAAGTATATTTTGTACCAGTTTGTGTATTCCTCGTCTGCAGAGCAAGAGCAAAGGTTTTAGGATCTAAATTGCTTGTTTTCCATGGAAGAGCTCTGTAGAACACTATGCTTTGCTGTTGCTGTGTTGGTTTTCTCAAGACACAAGTCCTGTTGGTTGTCTGTGTTTGCAGCAAGCAGAGAAGCTGCTGCAGACACTTTCTTTCCCCTTTTTCACAAGTGAAGTATATTTTGTACCAGTTGGTGTGTTCCTCGTCTGCAGAGACGGATCAAAGGTTTTAGGACCTAAATTGCTTGATTTCATTGGAAGAGCTATTAAGAACGCTATGCTTTGCTGTTGCTGTGTTGGTTTTCTAAACACACAAGCCCTGTTTGTTCCCTGTGTTTTCAGCAAGCAGAGAAGCTCTTGAAGACACGTACCTGCTTTCTCCACTACTGACGTATATTTTGTACCAGTTGGTGTATTCCTCTTCTGCAGAGCAAGAGCAAAGGTTTTAGGATCTAAATTGCTTGTTTTCCATGGAAGAGCTCTGTAGAACACTATGCTTTGCTGTTGCTGTGTTGGTTTTCTCAAGACACAAGTCCTGTTGGTTGTCTGTGTTTGCAGCAAGCAGAGAAGCTGCTGCAGACACTTTCTTGCCCCTTTTTACAAGTGAAGTATATTTTGTACCAGTTGGTGTGTTCCTCGTCTGCAAAGCAAGAGCAAATGTGTTAGGACCTAAATTGCTTGATTTCCATGGAAGAGCTCTGTAGAACACTATGCTTTGCTGTTGCTGTGTTGGTTTTCTCAAGAAACAAACCCTGTTTGTTCTCTGTACTTGCAGCGAGCAGAGAAGCTCTTGAAGACACGTACCTGCTTTCTCCACTACTGAAGTATATTTTGTACCAGTTGGTGTATTCCTCGTCTGCAGAGCAAGAGCAAAGGTTTTAGGACCTAAATTTCTTGATTTCCTTGGAAGAGATATGTAGAACACTGTGCTTTGCTGTTGCTGTGTTGGTTTTCTCAAGACACAAACCCTGTTTGTTCCCTGTGTTTTCAGCAAGCAGAGAAGCTGCTGCAGACACTTTCTTGCCCCATTTCCACAAGTGAAGTATATTTTGTACCAGTTGGTGTATTCCTCGTCTGCAGAGCAAGAGCAAAGGTTTTAGGATCTAAATTGCTTGTTTTCCATGGAAGAGCTATGTAGAACACTATGCTTTGCTGTTGATGTGTTTGTTTTCTCAAGACACAAGCCCTGTTTGTTCTCTGTGTTTTCAGCAAGCAGAGAAGCTGCTGCAGACACTTTCTTGCTCCTTTTCCACTAGTGAAGTATATTTTGTACCAGTTTGTGTATTCCTCGTCTGCAGAGCAAGAGCAAAGCTTTTAGGATCTAAATTGCTTGTTTTCCATGGAAGAGCTCTGTAGAACACAATGCTTTGCTGTTGCTGTGTTGGTTTTCTCAAGACACAAGTCCTGTTGGTTGTCTGTGTTTTCAGCAAGCAGAGAAGCTGCTGCAGACACTTTCTTTCTCCTTTTTCACAAGTGAAGTATATTTTGTACCAGTTGGTGTGTTCCTCGTCTGCAGAGACGGATCAAAGGTTTTAGGACCTAAATTGCTTGATTTCATTGGAAGAGCTATTAAGAACGCTATGCTTTGCTGTTGCTGTGTTGGTTTTCTAAACACACAAGCCCTGTTTGTTCCCTGTGTTTTCAGCAAGCAGAGAAGCTCTTGAAGACACGTACCTGCTTTCTCCACTACTGACGTATATTTTGTACCAGTTGGTGTATTCCTCTTCTGCAGAGCAAGAGCAAAGGTTTTAGGATCTAAATTGCTTGTTTTCCATGGAAGAGCTCTGTAGAACACTATGCTTTGCTGTTGCTGTTTTGGTTTTCTCAAGACACAAGTCCTGTTGGTTCTCTGTGTTTGCAGCAAGCAGAGAAGCTGCTGCAGACACTTTCTTGCCCCTTTTTACAAGTGAAGTATATTTTGTACCAGTTGGTGTGTTCCTCGTCTGCAAAGCAAGAGCAAATGTGTTAGGACCTAAATTGCTTGATTTCCATGGAAGAGCTCTGTAGAACACTATGCTTTGCTGTTGCTGTGTTGGTTTTCTCAAGAAACAAACCCTGTTTGTTCTCTGTACTTGCAGCGAGCAGAGAAGCTCTTGAAGACACGTACCTGCTTTCTCCACTACTGAAGCATATTTTGTACCAGTTGGTGTATTCCTTGTCTGCAGAGCAAGAGCAAAGGTTTTAGGACCTAAATTGCTTGATTTCCTTGGAAGAGATATGTAGAACACTGTGCTTTGCTGTTGCTGTGTTGGTTTTCTCAAGACACAAACCCTGTTTGTTCCCTGTGTTTTCAGCAAGCAGAGAAGCTGCTGCAGACACTTTCTTGCCCCTTTTCCACAAGTGAAGTATATTTTGTACCAGTTGGTGTATTCCTCGTCTGCAGAGCAAGAGCAAAGGTTTTAGGATCTAAATTGCTTGTTTTCCATGGAAGAGCTATGTAGAACACTATGCTTTGCTGTTGCTGTGTTGGTTTTCTAAAGACACAAACCCTGCTTGTTCCCTGTGTTTTCAGCAAGCAGAGAAGCTGCTGCAGACACTTTCTTGCCCATTTTCCACAAGTGAAGTATATTTTGTACCAGTTGGTGTATTCCTTGTCTGCAGAGCAAGAGCAAAGGTTTTAGGACCTAAATTGCTTGATTTCCTTGGAAGAGATATGTAGAACACTGTGCTTTTCTGTTGCTGTGTTGGTTTTCTCAAGACACAAACCCTGTTTGTTCCCTGTGTTTTCAGCAAGCAGAGAAGCTGCTGCAGACACTTTCTTGCCCCTTTTCCACAAGTGAAGTATATTTTGTACCAGTTGGTGTATTCCTCGTCTGCAGAGCAAGAGCAAAGGTTTTAGGATCTAAATTGCTTGTTTTCCATGGAAGAGCTATGTAGAACACTATGCTTTGCTGTTGCTGTGTTTGTTTTCTCAAGACACAAGCCCTGTTTGTTCTCTGTGTTTTCAGCAAGCAGAGAAGCTGCTGCAGACACTTTCTTGCTCCTTTTCCACTAGTGAAGTATATTTTGTACCAGTTTGTGTATTCCTCGTCTGCAGAGCAAGAGCAAAGGTTTTAGGATCTAAATTGCTTGTTTTCCATGGAAGAGCTCTGTAGAACACTATGCTTTGCTGTTGCTGTGTTGGTTTTCTCAAGACACAAGTCCTGTTGGTTGTCTGTGTTTGCAGCAAGCAGAGAAGCTGCTGCAGACACTTTCTTTCCCCTTTTTCACAAGTGAAGTATATTTTGTACCAGTTGGTGTGTTCCTCGTCTGCAGAGACGGATCAAAGGTTTTAGGACCTAAATTGCTTGATTTCATTGGAAGAGCTATTAAGAACGCTATGCTTTGCTGTTGCTGTGTTGGTTTTCTAAACACACAAGCCCTGTTTGTTCCCTGTGTTTTTAGCAAGCAGAGAAGCTCTTGAAGACACGTACCTGCTTTCTCCACTACTGACGTATATTTTGTACCAGTTGGTGTATTCCTCTTCTGCAGAGCAAGAGCAAAGGTTTTAGGATCTAAATTGCTTGTTTTCCATGGAAGAGCTCTGTAGAACACTATGCTTTGCTGTTGCTGTGTTGGTTTTCTCAAGACACAAGTCCTGTTGGTTGTCTGTGTTTGCAGCAAGCAGAGAAGCTGCTGCAGACACTTTCTTGCCCCTTTTTACAAGTGAAGTATATTTTGTACCAGTTGGTGTGTTCCTCGTCTGCAAAGCAAGAGCAAATGTGTTAGGACCTAAATTGCTTGATTTCCATGGAAGAGCTCTGTAGAACACTATGCTTTGCTGTTGCTGTGTTGGTTTTCTCAAGAAACAAACCCTGTTTGTTCTCTGTACTTGCAGCGAGCAGAGAAGCTCTTGAAGACACGTACCTGCTTTCTCCACTACTGAAGTATATTTTGTACCAGTTGGTGTATTCCTTGTCTGCAGAGCAAGAGCAAAGGTTTTAGGACCTAAATTGCTTGATTTCCTTGGAAGAGATATGTAGAACACTGTGCTTTGCTGTTGCTGTGTTGGTTTTCTCAAGACACAAACCCTGTTTGTTCCCTGTGTTTTCAGCAAGCAGAGAAGCTGCTGCAGACACTTTCTTGCCCCTTTTCCACAAGTGAAGTATATTTTGTACCAGTTGGTGTATTCCTCGTCTGCAGAGCAAGAGCAAAGGTTTTAGGATCTAAATTGCTTGTTTTCCATGGAAGAGCTATTAAGAACACTATGCTTTGCTGTTGCTGTGTTGGTTTTCTCAAGACACAAACCCTGTTTGTTCCCTGTGTTTTCAGCAAGCAGAGAAGCTGCTGCAGACACTTTCTTGCCCCTTTTCCACAAGTGAAGTATATTTTGTACCAGTTGGTGTATTCCTCGTTTGCAGAGCAAGAGCAAAGGTTTTAGGATCTAAATTGCTTGTTTTCCATGGAAGAGCTATGTAGAACACTATGCTTTGCTGTTGCTGTGTTGGTTTTCTCAAGACACAAACCCTGTTTGTTCTCTGTGTTTTCAGCAAGCAGAGAAGCTGCTGCAGACACTTTCTTGCTCCTTTTCCACTAGTGAAGTATATTTTGTACCAGTTGGTGTATTCCTCGTCTGGAGAGCAGGAGCAAAGGTTTTAGGACCTAAATTGCTTGATTTCCTTGGAAGAGATATGTAGAACACTGTGCTTTGCTGTTGCTGTGTTGGTTTTCTCAAGACACAAACCCTGTTTGTTCCCTGTGTTTTCAGCAAGCAGAGAAGCTGCTGCAGACACTTTCTTGCCCCTTTTCCACAAGTGAAGTATATTTTGTACCAGTTGGTGTATTCCTCGTCTGCAGAGCAAGAGCAAAGGTTTTAGGATCTAAATTGCTTGTTTTCCATGGAAGAGCTATGTAGAACACTATGCTTTGCTGTTGCTGTGTTGGTTTTCTCAAGACACAAGTCCTGTTGGTTGTCTGTGTTTGCAGCAAGCAGAGAAGCTGCTGCAGACACTTTCTTGCCCCTTTTTACAAGTGAAGTATATTTTGTACCAGTTGGTGTATTCCTCGTCTGCAGAGCAAGAGCAAAGGTTTTAGGATCTAAATTGCTTGTTTTCCATGGAAGAGATATGTAGAAGACTGTGCTTTGCTGTTGCTGTGTTGGTTTTCTCAAGACACAAACCCTGTTTGTTCCCTGTGTTTTCAGCAAGCAGAGAAGCTGCTGCAGACACTTTCTTGCCCCTTTTCCACAAGTGAAGTATATTTTGTACCAGTTGGTGTGTTCCTCGTCTGCAGAGCAAGAGCAAAGGTTTTAGGACCTAAATTGCTTGATTTCCTTGGAAGAGATATGTAGAACACTGTGCTTTGCTGTTGCTGTGTTGGTTTTCTCAAGACACAAACCCTGTTTGTTCCCTGTGTTTTCAGCAAGCAGAGAAGCTGCTGCAGACACTTTCTTGCCCCTTTTCCACAAGTGAAGTATATTTTGTACCAGTTTGTGTATTCCTCGTCTGCAGAGCAAGAGCAAAGGTTTTAGGATCTAAATTGCTTGTTTTCCATGGAAGAGCTCTGTAGAACACTATGCTTTGCTGTTGCTGTGTTGGTTTTCTCAAGACACAAGTCCTGTTGGTTGTCTGTGTTTGCAGCAAGCAGAGAAGCTGCTGCAGACACTTTCTTTCCCCTTTTTCACAAGTGAAGTATATTTTGTACCAGTTGGTGTGTTCCTCGTCTGCAGAGACGGATCAAAGGTTTTAGGACCTAAATTGCTTGATTTCATTGGAAGAGATATTAAGAACACTATGCTTTGCTGTTGCTGTGTTGGTTTTCTAAACACACAAGCCCTGTTTGTTCCCTGTGTTTTCAGCAAGCAGAGAAGCTCTTGAAGACACGTACCTGCTTTCTCCACTACTGACGTATATTTTGTACCAGTTGGTGTGTTCCTCGTCTGCAAAGCAAGAGCAAAGGTTTTAGGACTAAAATTGCTTGATTTCCATGGAAGAGCTCTGTAGAACACTATGCTTTGCTGTTACTGTGTTGGTTTTCTCAAGACACAAGTCTTGTTGGTTGTATGTGTTTCCAGCGAGCAGAAAAGCTGCTGCAGACACTTTCTTGCCCCTTTTCCACAAGTGAAGTATATTTTGTACCAGTTGGTGTATTCCTCTTCTGCAGAGCAAGAGCAAAGGTTTTAGGATCTAAATTGCTTGTTTTCCATGGAAGAGCTCTGTAGAACACTATGCTTTGCTGTTGCTGTGTTGGTTTTCTCAAGACACAAATCCTGTTGGTTGTCTGTGTTTGCAGCAAGCAGAGAAGCTGCTGCAGACACTTTCTTGCCCCTTTTTACAAGTGAAGTATATTTTGTACCAGTTGGTGTGTTCCTCGTTTGCAAAGCAAGAGCAAATGTGTTAGGACCTAAATTGCTTGATTTCCATGGAAGAGCTCTGTAGAACACTATGCTTTGCTGTTGCTGTGTTGGTTTTCTCAAGAAACAAACCCTGTTTGTTCTCTGTACTTGCAGCGAGCAGAGAAGCTCTTGAAGACACGTACCCGCTTTCTCCACTACTGAAGTATATTTTGTACCAGTTGGTGTATTCCTCGTCTGCAGAGCAAGAGCAAAGGTTTTAGGACCTAAATTGCTTGATTTCCTTGGAAGAGATATGTAGAACACTGTGCTTTGCTGTTGCTGTGTTGGTTTTCTCAAGACACAAACCCTGTTTGTTCCCTGTGTTTTCAGCAAGCAGAGAAGCTGCTGCAGACACTTTCTTGCCCCTTTTCCACAAGTGAAGTATATTTTGTACCAGTTGGTGTATTCCTCGTCTGCAGAGCAAGAGCAAAGGTTTTAGGATCTAAATTGCTTGTTTTCCATGGAAGAGCTATGTAGAACACTATGCTTTGCTGTTGCTGTGTTGGTTTTCTAAAGACACAAACCCTGTTTGTTCCCTGTGTTTTCAGCAAGCAGAGAAGCTGCTGCAGACACTTTCTTGCCCCTTTTCCACAAGTGAAGTATATTTTGTACCAGTTGGTGTATTCCTAGTCTGCAGAGCAAGAGCAAAGGTTTTAGGATCTAAATTGCTTGTTTTCCATGGAAGAGCTATGTAGAACACTATGCTTTGCTGTTGCTGTGTTGGTTTTCTCAAGACACAAGTCCTGTTGGTTGTCTGTGTTTTCAGCAAGCAGAGAAGCTGCTGCAGACACTTTCTTGCTCCTTTTCCACTAGTGAAGTATATTTTGTACCAGTTGGTGTATTCCTCGTCTGCAGAGCAAGAGCAAAGGTTTTAGGATCTAAATTGCTTGTTTTCCATGGAAGAGCTATGTAGAACACTATGCTTTGCTGTTGCTGTGTTGGTTTTCTCAAGACACAAACCCTGTTTGTTCCCTGTGTTTTCAGCAAGCAGAGAAGCTGCTGCAGACACTTTCTTGCCCCTTTTTCACAAGTGAAGTATATTTTGTACCAGTTGGTGTGTTCCTCGTCTGCAAAGCAAGAGCAAAGGTTTTAGGACTTAAATTGCTTGATTTCCATGGAAGAGATATGTAGAACACTGTGCTTTGCTGTTGCTGTGTTGGTTTTCTAAAGACACAAACCCTGTTTGTTCCCTGTGTTTTCAGCAAGCAGAGAAGCTGCTGCAGACACTTTCTTGCCCCTTTTCCACAAGTGAAGTATATTTTGTACCAGTTGGTGTATTCCTAGTCTGCAGAGCAAGAGCAAAGGTTTTAGGATCTAAATTGCTTGTTTTCCATGGAAGAGCTATGTAGAACACTATGCTTTGCTGTTGCTGTGTTGGTTTTCTCAAGACACAAACCCTGTTTGTTCCCTGTGTTTTCAGCAAGCAGAGAAGCTGCTGCAGACACTTTCTTGCCCCTTTTTCACAAGTGAAGTATATTTTGTACCAGTTGGTGTGTTCCTAGTCTGGAGAGCAGGAGCAAAGGTTTTAGGACCTAAATTGCTTGATTTCCTTGGAAGAGATATGTAGAACACTGTGCTTTGCTGTTGCTGTGTTGGTTTTCTCAAGACACAAACCCTGTTTGTTCCCTGTGTTTTCAGCAAGCAGAGAAGCTGCTGCAGACAATTTCTTGCCCCTTTTCCACAAGTGAAGTATATTTTGTACCAGTTGGTGTATTCCTCGTCTGCAGAGCAAGAGCAAAGGTTTTAGGATCTAAATTGCTTGTTTTCCATGGAAGAGCTATGTAGAACACTATGCTTTGCTGTTGCTGTGTTGGTTTTCTAAAGACACAAACCCTGCTTGTTCCCTGTGTTTTCAGCAAGCAGAGAAGCTGCTGCAGACACTTTCTTGCCCATTTTCCACAAGTGAAGTATATTTTGTACCAGTTGGTGTATTCCTTGTCTGCAGAGCAAGAGCAAAGGTTTTAGGACCTAAATTTCTTGATTTCCTTGGAAGAGATATGTAGAACACTGTGCTTTGCTGTTGCTGTTTTGGTTTTCTCAAGACACAAGTCCTGTTGGTTCTCTGTGTTTGCAGCAAGCAGAGAAGCTGCTGCAGACACTTTCTTGCCCCTTTTTACAAGTGAAGTATATTTTGTACCAGTTGGTGTGTTCCTCGTCTGCAAAGCAAGAGCAAATGTGTTAGGACCTAAATTGCTTGATTTCCATGGAAGAGCTCTGTAGAACACTATGCTTTGCTGTTGCTGTGTTGGTTTTCTCAAGAAACAAACCCTGTTTGTTCTCTGTACTTGCAGCGAGCAGAGAAGCTCTTGAAGACACGTACCTGCTTTCTCCACTACTGAAGCATATTTTGTACCAGTTGGTGTATTCCTTGTCTGCAGAGCAAGAGCAAAGGTTTTAGGACCTAAATTGCTTGATTTCCTTGGAAGAGATATGTAGAACACTGTGCTTTGCTGTTGCTGTGTTGGTTTTCTCAAGACACAAACCCTGTTTGTTCCCTGTGTTTTCAGCAAGCAGAGAAGCTGCTGCAGACACTTTCTTGCCCCTTTTCCACAAGTGAAGTATATTTTGTACCAGTTGGTGTATTCCTCGTCTGCAGAGCAAGAGCAAAGGTTTTAGGATCTAAATTGCTTGTTTTCCATGGAAGAGCTATGTAGAACACTATGCTTTGCTGTTGCTGTGTTGGTTTTCTAAAGACACAAACCCTGCTTGTTCCCTGTGTTTTCAGCAAGCAGAGAAGCTGCTGCAGACACTTTCTTGCCCATTTTCCACAAGTGAAGTATATTTTGTACCAGTTGGTGTATTCCTTGTCTGCAGAGCAAGAGCAAAGGTTTTAGGACCTAAATTGCTTGATTTCCTTGGAAGAGATATGTAGAACACTGTGCTTTTCTGTTGCTGTGTTGGTTTTCTCAAGACACAAACCCTGTTTGTTCCCTGTGTTTTCAGCAAGCAGAGAAGCTGCTGCAGACACTTTCTTGCCCCTTTTCCACAAGTGAAGTATATTTTGTACCAGTTGGTGTATTCCTCGTCTGCAGAGCAAGAGCAAAGGTTTTAGGATCTAAATTGCTTGTTTTCCATGGAAGAGCTATGTAGAACACTATGCTTTGCTGTTGCTGTGTTTGTTTTCTCAAGACACAAGCCCTGTTTGTTCTCTGTGTTTTCAGCAAGCAGAGAAGCTGCTGCAGACACTTTCTTGCTCCTTTTCCACTAGTGAAGTATATTTTGTACCAGTTTGTGTATTCCTCGTCTGCAGAGCAAGAGCAAAGGTTTTAGGATCTAAATTGCTTGTTTTCCATGGAAGAGCTCTGTAGAACACTATGCTTTGCTGTTGCTGTGTTGGTTTTCTCAAGACACAAGTCCTGTTGGTTGTCTGTGTTTGCAGCAAGCAGAGAAGCTGCTGCAGACACTTTCTTTCCCCTTTTTCACAAGTGAAGTATATTTTGTACCAGTTGGTGTGTTCCTCGTCTGCAGAGACGGATCAAAGGTTTTAGGACCTAAATTGCTTGATTTCATTGGAAGAGCTATTAAGAACGCTATGCTTTGCTGTTGCTGTGTTGGTTTTCTAAACACACAAGCCCTGTTTGTTCCCTGTGTTTTCAGCAAGCAGAGAAGCTCTTGAAGACACGTACCTGCTTTCTCCACTACTGACGTATATTTTGTACCAGTTGGTGTATTCCTCTTCTGCAGAGCAAGAGCAAAGGTTTTAGGATCTAAATTGCTTGTTTTCCATGGAAGAGCTCTGTAGAACACTATGCTTTGCTGTTGCTGTGTTGGTTTTCTCAAGACACAAGTCCTGTTGGTTGTCTGTGTTTGCAGCAAGCAGAGAAGCTGCTGCAGACACTTTCTTGCCCCTTTTTACAAGTGAAGTATATTTTGTACCAGTTGGTGTGTTCCTCGTCTGCAAAGCAAGAGCAAATGTGTTAGGACCTAAATTGCTTGATTTCCATGGAAGAGCTCTGTAGAACACTATGCTTTGCTGTTGCTGTGTTGGTTTTCTCAAGAAACAAACCCTGTTTGTTCTCTGTACTTGCAGCGAGCAGAGAAGCTCTTGAAGACACGTACCTGCTTTCTCCACTACTGAAGTATATTTTGTACCAGTTGGTGTATTCCTTGTCTGCAGAGCAAGAGCAAAGGTTTTAGGACCTAAATTGCTTGATTTCCTTGGAAGAGATATGTAGAACACTGTGCTTTGCTGTTGCTGTGTTGGTTTTCTCAAGACACAAACCCTGTTTGTTCCCTGTGTTTTCAGCAAGCAGAGAAGCTGCTGCAGACACTTTCTTGCCCCTTTTCCACAAGTGAAGTATATTTTGTACCAGTTGGTGTATTCCTCGTCTGCAGAGCAAGAGCAAAGGTTTTAGGATCTAAATTGCTTGTTTTCCATGGAAGAGCTATTAAGAACACTATGCTTTGCTGTTGCTGTGTTGGTTTTCTCAAGACACAAACCCTGTTTGTTCCCTGTGTTTTCAGCAAGCAGAGAAGCTGCTGCAGACACTTTCTTGCCCCTTTTCCACAAGTGAAGTATATTTTGTACCAGTTGGTGTATTCCTCGTTTGCAGAGCAAGAGCAAAGGTTTTAGGATCTAAATTGCTTGTTTTCCATGGAAGAGCTATGTAGAACACTATGCTTTGCTGTTGCTGTGTTGGTTTTCTCAAGACACAAACCCTGTTTGTTCTCTGTGTTTTCAGCAAGCAGAGAAGCTGCTGCAGACACTTTCTTGCTCCTTTTCCACTAGTGAAGTATATTTTGTACCAGTTGGTGTATTCCTCGTCTGGAGAGCAGGAGCAAAGGTTTTAGGACCTAAATTGCTTGATTTCCTTGGAAGAGATATGTAGAACACTGTGCTTTGCTGTTGCTGTGTTGGTTTTCTCAAGACACAAACCCTGTTTGTTCCCTGTGTTTTCAGCAAGCAGAGAAGCTGCTGCAGACACTTTCTTGCCCCTTTTCCACAAGTGAAGTATATTTTGTACCAGTTGGTGTATTCCTCGTCTGCAGAGCAAGAGCAAAGGTTTTAGGATCTAAATTGCTTGTTTTCCATGGAAGAGCTATGTAGAACACTATGCTTTGCTGTTGCTGTGTTGGTTTTCTCAAGACACAAGTCCTGTTGGTTGTCTGTGTTTGCAGCAAGCAGAGAAGCTGCTGCAGACACTTTCTTGCCCCTTTTTACAAGTGAAGTATATTTTGTACCAGTTGGTGTATTCCTCGTCTGCAGAGCAAGAGCAAAGGTTTTAGGATCTAAATTGCTTGTTTTCCATGGAAGAGATATGTAGAAGACTGTGCTTTGCTGTTGCTGTGTTGGTTTTCTCAAGACACAAACCCTGTTTGTTCCCTGTGTTTTCAGCAAGCAGAGAAGCTGCTGCAGACACTTTCTTGCCCCTTTTCCACAAGTGAAGTATATTTTGTACCAGTTGGTGTGTTCCTCGTCTGCAGAGCAAGAGCAAAGGTTTTAGGACCTAAATTGCTTGATTTCCTTGGAAGAGATATGTAGAACACTGTGCTTTGCTGTTGCTGTGTTGGTTTTCTCAAGACACAAACCCTGTTTGTTCCCTGTGTTTTCAGCAAGCAGAGAAGCTGCTGCAGACACTTTCTTGCCCCTTTTCCACAAGTGAAGTATATTTTGTACCAGTTGGTGTATTCCTCGTCTGCAGAGCAAGAGCAAAGGTTTTAGGATCTAAATTGCTTGTTTTCCATGGAAGAGCTATGTAGAACACTATGCTTTGCTGTTGCTGTGTTGGTTTTCTCAAGACACAAACCCTGTTTGTTCCCTGTGTTTTCAGCAAGCAGAGAAGCTGCTGCAGACACTTTCTTGCCCCTTTTTCACAAGTGAAGTATATTTTGTACCAGTTGGTGTGTTCCTCGTCTGCAGAGACGGATCAAAGGTTTTAGGACCTAAATTGCTTGATTTCATTGGAAGAGATATTAAGAACACTATGCTTTGCTGTTGCTGTGTTGGTTTTCTAAACACACAAGCCCTGTTTGTTCCCTGTGTTTTCAGCAAGCAGAGAAGCTCTTGAAGACACGTACCTGCTTTCTCCACTACTGACGTATATTTTGTACCAGTTGGTGTGTTCCTCGTCTGCAAAGCAAGAGCAAAGGTTTTAGGACTAAAATTGCTTGATTTCCATGGAAGAGCTCTGTAGAACACTATGCTTTGCTGTTACTGTGTTGGTTTTCTCAAGACACAAGTCTT
>NW_026960886.1:0-31822 GCF_021018805.1 Prinia subflava | reverse complement strand
CTCTGCTTGCTGAAAACACAGGGAACAAACAGGGCTTGTGTCTTGAGAAAACCAACACAGCAACAGCAAAGCATAGTGTTCTACATAGCTCTTCCATGGAAAACAAGCAATTTAGATCCTAAAACCTTTGCTCTTGCTCTGCAGACGAGGAATACACAAACTGGTACAAAATATACTTCACTAGTGGAAAAGGAGCAAGAAAGTGTCTGCAGCAGCTTCTCTGCTTGCTGAAAACACAGAGAACAAACAGGGCTTGTGTCTTGAGAAAACAAACACAGCAACCGAAAACCATAGTGTTCTACATAGCTCTTCCATGGAAAACAAGCAATTTAGATCCTAAAACCTTTGCTCTTGCTCTGCAGACGAGGAATACACCAACTGGTACAAAATATACTTCACTTGTGGAAAAGGGGCAAGAAAGTGTCTGCAGCAGCTTTTCTGCTCGCTGGAAACACATACAACTAACAAGGCTTGTGTCTTGAGAAAACCAACACAGTAACAGCAAAGCACAGTGTTCTACATATCTCTTCCAAGGAAATCAAGCAATTTAGGTCCTAAAACCTTTGCTCCTGCTCTCCAGACGAGGAATACACCAACTGGTACAAAATATACGTCAGTAGTGGAGAAAGCAGGTACGTGTCTTCAAGAGCTTCTCTGCTCGCTGCAAGTACAGAGAACAAACAGGGTTTGTTTCTTGAGAAAACCGACACAGCAACAGCAAAGCATAGTGTTCTACAGAGCTCTTCCATGGAAATCAAGCAATTTAGGTCCTAACACCTTTGCTCTTGCTCTGCAGACGAGGAATACACCAACTGGTACAAAATATATTTCACTTGTGGAAAAGGGGCAAGAAAGTGTCTGCAGCAGCTTCTCTGCTTGCTGCAAACACAGACAACCAACAGGACTTGTGTCTTGAGAAAACCAACACAGCAACAGCAAAGCATAGTGTTCTACATAGCTCTTCCATGGAAAACAAGCAATTTAGATCCTAAAACCTTTGCTCTTGCTCTGCAGACGAGGAATACACAAACTGGTACAAAATATACTTCACTAGTGGAAAAGGAGCAAGAAAGTGTCTGCAGCAGCTTCTCTGCTTGCTGAAAACACAGAGAACAAACAGGGCTTGTGTCTTGAGAAAACAAACACAGCAACCGAAAACCATAGTGTTCTACATAGCTCTTCCATGGAAAACAAGCAATTTAGATCCTAAAACCTTTGCTCTTGCTCTGCAGACGAGGAATACACCAACTGGTACAAAATATACTTCACTTGTGGAAAAGGGGCAAGAAAGTGTCTGCAGCAGCTTTTCTGCTCGCTGGAAACACATACAACTAACAAGGCTTGTGTCTTGAGAAAACCAACACAGTAACAGCAAAGCACAGTGTTCTACATATCTCTTCCAAGGAAATCAAGCAATTTAGGTCCTAAAACCTTTGCTCCTGCTCTCCAGACGAGGAATACACCAACTGGTACAAAATATACGTCAGTAGTGGAGAAAGCAGGTACGTGTCTTCAAGAGCTTCTCTGCTCGCTGCAAGTACAGAGAACAAACAGGGTTTGTTTCTTGAGAAAACCGACACAGCAACAGCAAAGCATAGTGTTCTACAGAGCTCTTCCATGGAAATCAAGCAATTTAGGTCCTAACACCTTTGCTCTTGCTCTGCAGACGAGGAATACACCAACTGGTACAAAATATATTTCACTTGTGGAAAAGGGGCAAGAAAGTGTCTGCAGCAGCTTCTCTGCTTGCTGCAAACACAGACAACCAACAGGACTTGTGTCTTGAGAAAACCAACACAGCAACAGCAAAGCATAGTGTTCTACAGAGCTCTTCCATGGAAAACAAGCAATTTAGATCCTAAAACCTTTGCTCTTGCTCTGCAGACGAGGAATACACCAACTGGTACAAAATATACTTCACTTGTGGAAAAGGAGCAAGAAAGTGTCTGCAGCAGCTTCTCTGCTTGCTGAAAACACAGGGAACAAACAGGGTTTGTGTCTTGAGAAAACCAACACAGCAACAGCAAAGCATAGTGTTCTACATAGCTCTTCCATGGAAAACAAGCAATTTAGATCCTAAAACCTTTGCTCTTGCTCTGCAGACGAGGAATACACCAACTGGTACAAAATATACTTCACTTGTGGAAAAGGGGCAAGAAAGTGTCTGCAGCAGCTTCTCTGCTTGCTGAAAACACAGGGAACAAACAGGGTTTGTGTCTTGAGAAAACCAACACAGCAACAGCAAAGCATAGTGTTCTACATAGCTCTTCCATGGAAAACAAGCAATTTAGATCCTAAAACCTTTGCTCTTGCTCTGCAGACGAGGAATACACAAACTGGTACAAAATATACTTCACTAGTGGAAAAGGAGCAAGAAAGTGTCTGCAGCAGCTTCTCTGCTTGCTGAAAACACAGAGAACAAACAGGGCTTGTGTCTTGAGAAAACAAACACAGCAACCGAAAACCATAGTGTTCTACATAGCTCTTCCATGGAAAACAAGCAATTTAGATCCTAAAACCTTTGCTCTTGCTCTGCAGACGAGGAATACACCAACTGGTACAAAATATACTTCACTTGTGGAAAAGGGGCAAGAAAGTGTCTGCAGCAGCTTTTCTGCTCGCTGGAAACACATACAACTAACAAGGCTTGTGTCTTGAGAAAACCAACACAGTAACAGCAAAGCACAGTGTTCTACATATCTCTTCCAAGGAAATCAAGCAATTTAGGTCCTAAAACCATTGCTCCTGCTCTCCAGACGAGGAATACACCAACTGGTACAAAATATACGTCAGTAGTGGAGAAAGCAGGTACGTGTCTTCAAGAGCTTCTCTGCTCGCTGCAAGTACAGAGAACAAACAGGGTTTGTTTCTTGAGAAAACCGACACAGCAACAGCAAAGCATAGTGTTCTACAGAGCTCTTCCATGGAAATCAAGCAATTTAGGTCCTAACACCTTTGCTCTTGCTCTGCAGACGAGGAATACACCAACTGGTACAAAATATATTTCACTTGTGGAAAAGGGGCAAGAAAGTGTCTGCAGCAGCTTCTCTGCTTGCTGCAAACACAGGGAACCAACAGGACTTGTGTCTTGAGAAAACCAACACAGCAACAGCAAAGCATAGTGTTCTACATAGCTCTTCCATGGAAAACAAGCAATTTAGATCCTAAAACCTTTGCTCTTGCTCTGCAGACGAGGAATACACAAACTGGTACAAAATATACTTCACTAGTGGAAAAGGAGCAAGAAAGTGTCTGCAGCAGCTTCTCTGCTTGCTGAAAACACAGAGAACAAACAGGGCTTGTGTCTTGAGAAAACAAACACAGCAACCGAAAACCATAGTGTTCTACATAGCTCTTCCATGGAAAACAAGCAATTTAGATCCTAAAACCTTTGCTCTTGCTCTGCAGACGAGGAATACACCAACTGGTACAAAATATACTTCACTTGTGGAAAAGGGGCAAGAAAGTGTCTGCAGCAGCTTTTCTGCTCGCTGGAAACACATAAAACTAACAAGGCTTGTGTCTTGAGAAAACCAACACAGTAACAGCAAAGCACAGTGTTCTACATATCTCTTCCAAGGAAATCAAGCAATTTAGGTCCTAAAACCTTTGCTCCTGCTCTCCAGACGAGGAATACACCAACTGGTACAAAATATACGTCAGTAGTGGAGAAAGCAGGTACGTGTCTTCAAGAGCTTCTCTGCTCGCTGCAAGTACAGAGAACAAACAGGGTTTGTTTCTTGAGAAAACCGACACAGCAACAGCAAAGCATAGTGTTCTACAGAGCTCTTCCATGGAAATCAAGCAATTTAGGTCCTAAAACCTTTGCTCTTGCTCTGCAGACGAGGAATACACCAACTGGTACAAAATATATTTCACTTGTGGAAAAGGGGCAAGAAAGTGTCTGCAGCAGCTTCTCTGCTTGCTGAAAACACAGGGAACAAACAGGGCTTGTGTCTTGAGAAAACCAACACAGCAACAGCAAAGCATAGTGTTCTACATAGCTCTTCCATGGAAAACAAGCAATTTAGATCCTAAAACCTTTGCTCTTGCTCTGCAGACGAGGAATACACCAACTGGTACAAAATATACTTCACTTGTGGAAAAGAGGCAAGAAAGTGTCTGCAGCAGCTTCTCTGCTTGCTGAAAACACAGGGAACAAACAGGGTTTGTGTCTTTAGAAAACCAACACAGCAACAGCAAAGCATAGTGTTCTACATAGCTCTTCCATGGAAAACAAGCAATTTAGATCCTAAAACCTTTGCTCTTGCTCTGCAGACGAGGAATACACCAACTGGTACAAAATATACTTCACTTGTGGAAAAGGGGCAAGAAAGTGTCTGCAGCAGCTTCTCTGCTTGCTGAAAACACAGGGAACAAACAGGGTTTGTGTCTTGAGAAAACCAACACAGCAACAGCAAAGCATAGTGTTCTACATAGCTCTTCCATGGAAAACAAGCAATTTAGATCCTAAAACCATAGCTCTTGCTCTGCAGACGAGGAATACACCAACTGGTACAAAATATACTTCACTAGTGGAAAAGGAGCAAGAAAGTGTCTGCAGCAGCTTCTCTGCTTGCTGAAAACACAGAGAACAAACAGGGCTTGTGTCTTGAGAAAACAAACACAGCAACCGAAAACCATAGTGTTCTACATAGCTCTTCCATGGAAAACAAGCAATTTAGATCCTAAAACCTTTGCTCTTGCTCTGCAGACGAGGAATACACCAACTGGTACAAAATATACTTCACTTGTGGAAAAGGGGCAAGAAAGTGTCTGCAGCAGCTTTTCTGCTCGCTGGAAACACATACAACTAACAAGGCTTGTGTCTTGAGAAAACCAACACAGTAACAGCAAAGCATAGTGTTCTACATAGCTCTTCCAAGGAAATCAAGCAATTTAGGTCCTAAAACCATTGCTCCTGCTCTCCAGACGAGGAATACACAAACTGGTACAAAATATACGTCAGTAGTGGAGAAAGCAGGTACGTGTCTTCAAGAGCTTCTCTGCTCGCTGCAAGTACAGAGAACAAACAGGGTTTGTTTCTTGAGAAAACCGACACAGCAACAGCAAAGCATAGTGTTCTACAGAGCTCTTCCATGGAAATCAAGCAATTTAGGTCCTAACACCTTTGCTCTTGCTCTGCAGACGAGGAATACACCAACTGGTACAAAATATATTTCACTTGTGGAAAAGGGGCAAGAAAGTGTCTGCAGCAGCTTCTCTGCTTGCTGAAAACACAGGGAACAAACAGGGTTTGTGTCTTGAGAAAACCAACACAGCAACAGCAAAGCATAGTGTTCTACATAGCTCTTCCATGGAAAACAAGCAATTTAGATCCTAAAACCTTTGCTCTTGCTCTGCAGACGAGGAATACACAAACTGGTACAAAATATACTTCACTTGTGGAAAAGGAGCAAGAAAGTGTCTGCAGCAGCTTCTCTGCTTGCTGAAAACACAGGGAACAAACAGGGTTTGTGTCTTTAGAAAACCAACACAGCAACAGCAAAGCATAGTGTTCTACATAGCTCTTCCATGGAAAACAAGCAATTTAGATCCTAAAACCTTTGCTCTTGCTCTGCAGACGAGGAATACACCAACTGGTACAAAATATACTTCACTTGTGGAAAAGGGGCAAGAAAGTGTCTGCAGCAGCTTCTCTGCTTGCTGAAAACACAGGGAACAAACAGGGTTTGTGTCTTGAGAAAACCAACACAGCAACAGCAAAGCATAGTGTTCTACATAGCTCTTCCATGGAAAACAAGCAATTTAGATCCTAAAACCTTTGCTCTTGCTCTGCAGACGAGGAATACACAAACTGGTACAAAATATACTTCACTAGTGGAAAAGGAGCAAGAAAGTGTCTGCAGCAGCTTCTCTGATTGCTGAAAACACAGAGAACAAACAGGGCTTGTGTCTTGAGAAAACAAACACAGCAACCGAAAACCATAGTGTTCTACATAGCTCTTCCATGGAAAACAAGCAATTTAGATCCTAAAACCTTTGCTCTTGCTCTGCAGACGAGGAATACACCAACTGGTACAAAATATACTTCACTTGTGGAAAAGGGGCAAGAAAGTGTCTGCAGCAGCTTTTCTGCTCGCTGGAAACACATACAACTAACAAGGCTTGTGTCTTGAGAAAACCAACACAGTAACAGCAAAGCACAGTGTTCTACATATCTCTTCCAAGGAAATCAAGCAATTTAGGTCCTAAAACCTTTGCTCCTGCTCTCCAGACGAGGAATACACCAACTGGTACAAAATATACGTCAGTAGTGGAGAAAGCAGGTACGTGTCTTCAAGAGCTTCTCTGCTCGCTGCAAGTACAGAGAACAAACAGGGTTTGTTTCTTGAGAAAACCGACACAGCAACAGCAAAGCATAGTGTTCTACAGAGCTCTTCCATGGAAATCAAGCAATTTAGGTCCTAACACCTTTGCTCTTGCTCTGCAGACGAGGAATACACCAACTGGTACAAAATATATTTCACTTGTGGAAAAGGGGCAAGAAAGTGTCTGCAGCAGCTTCTCTGCTTGCTGCAAACACAGACAACCAACAGGACTTGTGTCTTGAGAAAACCAACACAGCAACAGCAAAGCATAGTGTTCTACATAGCTCTTCCATGGAAAACAAGCAATTTAGATCCTAAAACCTTTGCTCTTGCTCTGCAGACGAGGAATACACAAACTGGTACAAAATATACTTCACTAGTGGAAAAGGGGCAAGAAAGTGTCTGCAGCAGCTTCTCTGCTTGCTGAAAACACAGAGAACAAACAGGGCTTGTGTCTTGAGAAAACAAACACAGCAACCGAAAACCATAGTGTTCTACATAGCTCTTCCATGGAAAACAAGCAATTTAGATCCTAAAACCTTTGCTCTTGCTCTGCAGACGAGGAATACACCAACTGGTACAAAATATACTTCACTTGTGGAAAAGGGGCAAGAAAGTGTCTGCAGCAGCTTTTCTGCTCGCTGGAAACACATACAACTAACAAGGCTTGTGTCTTGAGAAAACCAACACAGTAACAGCAAAGCACAGTGTTCTACATATCTCTTCCAAGGAAATCAAGCAATTTAGGTCCTAAAACCTTTGCTCCTGCTCTCCAGACGAGGAATACACCAACTGGTACAAAATATACGTCAGTAGTGGAGAAAGCAGGTACGTGTCTTCAAGAGCTTCTCTGCTCGCTGCAAGTACAGAGAACAAACAGGGTTTGTTTCTTGAGAAAACCGACACAGCAACAGCAAAGCATAGTGTTCTACAGAGCTCTTCCATGGAAATCAAGCAATTTAGGTCCTAACACCTTTGCTCTTGCTCTGCAGACGAGGAATACACCAACTGGTACAAAATATATTTCACTTGTGGAAAAGGGGCAAGAAAGTGTCTGCAGCAGCTTCTCTGCTTGCTGCAAACACAGACAACCAACAATACTTGTGTCTTGAGAAAACCAACACAGCAACAGCAAAGCATAGTGTTCTACAGAGCTCTTCCATGGAAAACAAGCAATTTAGATCCTAAAACCTTTGCTCTTGCTCTGCAGACGAGGAATACACCAACTGGTACAAAATATACTTCACTTGTGGAAAAGGAGCAAGAAAGTGTCTGCAGCAGCTTCTCTGCTTGCTGAAAACACAGGGAACAAACAGGGTTTGTGTCTTGAGAAAACCAACACAGCAACAGCAAAGCATAGTGTTCTACATAGCTCTTCCATGGAAAACAAGCAATTTAGATCCTAAAACCTTTGCTCTTGCTCTGCAGACGAGGAATACACCAACTGGTACAAAATATACTTCACTTGTGGAAAAGGGGCAAGAAAGTGTCTGCAGCAGCTTCTCTGCTTGCTGAAAACACAGGGAACAAACAGGGTTTGTGTCTTGAGAAAACCAACACAGCAACAGCAAAGCATAGTGTTCTACATAGCTCTTCCATGGAAAACAAGCAATTTAGATCCTAAAACCTTTGCTCTTGCTCTGCAGACGAGGAATACACAAACTGGTACAAAATATACTTCACTAGTGGAAAAGGAGCAAGAAAGTGTCTGCAGCAGCTTCTCTGCTTGCTGAAAACACAGAGAACAAACAGGGCTTGTGTCTTGAGAAAACAAACACAGCAACCGAAAACCATAGTGTTCTACATAGCTCTTCCATGGAAAACAAGCAATTTAGATCCTAAAACCTTTGCTCTTGCTCTGCAGACGAGGAATACACCAACTGGTACAAAATATACTTCACTTGTGGAAAAGGGGCAAGAAAGTGTCTGCAGCAGCTTTTCTGCTCGCTGGAAACACATACAACTAACAAGGCTTGTGTCTTGAGAAAACCAACAGAGTAACAGCAAAGCACAGTGTTCTACATATCTCTTCCAAGGAAATCAAGCAATTTAGGTCCTAAAACCATTGCTCCTGCTCTCCAGACGAGGAATACACCAACTGGTACAAAATATACGTCAGTAGTGGAGAAAGCAGGTACGTGTCTTCAAGAGCTTCTCTGCTCGCTGCAAGTACAGAGAACAAACAGGGTTTGTTTCTTGAGAAAACCGACACAGCAACAGCAAAGCATAGTGTTCTACAGAGCTCTTCCATGGAAATCAAGCAATTTAGGTCCTAACACCTTTGCTCTTGCTCTGCAGACGAGGAATACACCAACTGGTACAAAATATATTTCACTTGTGGAAAAGGGGCAAGAAAGTGTCTGCAGCAGCTTCTCTGCTTGCTGCAAACACAGACAACCAACAGGACTTGTGTCTTGAGAAAACCAACACAGCAACAGCAAAGCATAGTGTTCTACATAGCTCTTCCATGGAAAACAAGCAATTTAGATCCTAAAACCTTTGCTCTTGCTCTGCAGACGAGGAATACACCAACTGGTACAAAATATACTTCACTTGTGGAAAAGGAGCAAGAAAGTGTCTGCAGCAGCTTCTCTGCTTGCTGAAAACACAGAGAACAAACAGGGCTTGTGTCTTGAGAAAACAAACACAGCAACCGAAAACCATAGTGTTCTACATAGCTCTTCCATGGAAAACAAGCAATTTAGATCCTAAAACCTTTGCTCTTGCTCTGCAGACGAGGAATACACCAACTGGTACAAAATATACTTCACTTGTGGAAAAGGGGCAAGAAAGTGTCTGCAGCAGCTTTTCTGCTCGCTGGAAACACATAAAACTAACAAGGCTTGTGTCTTGAGAAAACCAACACAGTAACAGCAAAGCACAGTGTTCTACATATCTCTTCCAAGGAAATCAAGCAATTTAGGTCCTAAAACCTTTGCTCCTGCTCTCCAGACGAGGAATACACCAACTGGTACAAAATATACGTCAGTAGTGGAGAAAGCAGGTACGTGTCTTCAAGAGCTTCTCTGCTCGCTGCAAGTACAGAGAACAAACAGGGTTTGTTTCTTGAGAAAACCGACACAGCAACAGCAAAGCATAGTGTTCTACAGAGCTCTTCCATGGAAATCAAGCAATTTAGGTCCTAACACCTTTGCTCTTGCTCTGCAGACGAGGAATACACCAACTGGTACAAAATATATTTCACTTGTGGAAAAGGGGCAAGAAAGTGTCTGCAGCAGCTTCTCTGCTTGCTGCAAACACAGACAACCAACAGGACTTGTGTCTTGAGAAAACCAACACAGCAACAGCAAAGCATAGTGTTCTACATAGCTCTTCCATGGAAAACAAGCAATTTAGATCCTAAAACCTTTGCTCTTGCTCTGCAGACGAGGAATACACCAACTGGTACAAAATATACTTCACTTGTGGAAAAGAGGCAAGAAAGTGTCTGCAGCAGCTTCTCTGCTTGCTGAAAACACAGGGAACAAACAGGGTTTGTGTCTTTAGAAAACCAACACAGCAACAGCAAAGCATAGTGTTCTACATAGCTCTTCCATGGAAAACAAGCAATTTAGATCCTAAAACCTTTGCTCTTGCTCTGCAGACGAGGAATACACCAACTGGTACAAAATATACTTCACTTGTGGAAAAGGGGCAAGAAAGTGTCTGCAGCAGCTTCTCTGCTTGCTGAAAACACAGGGAACAAACAGGGTTTGTGTCTTGAGAAAACCAACACAGCAACAGCAAAGCATAGTGTTCTACATAGCTCTTCCATGGAAAACAAGCAATTTAGATCCTAAAACCATAGCTCTTGCTCTGCAGACGAGGAATACACCAACTGGTACAAAATATACTTCACTAGTGGAAAAGGAGCAAGAAAGTGTCTGCAGCAGCTTCTCTGCTTGCTGAAAACACAGAGAACAAACAGGGCTTGTGTCTTGAGAAAACAAACACAGCAACCGAAAACCATAGTGTTCTACATAGCTCTTCCATGGAAAACAAGCAATTTAGATCCTAAAACCTTTGCTCTTGCTCTGCAGACGAGGAATACACCAACTGGTACAAAATATACTTCACTTGTGGAAAAGGGGCAAGAAAGTGTCTGCAGCAGCTTTTCTGCTCGCTGGAAACACATACAACTAACAAGGCTTGTGTCTTGAGAAAACCAACACAGTAACAGCAAAGCATAGTGTTCTACATAGCTCTTCCAAGGAAATCAAGCAATTTAGATCCTAAAACCATTGCTCCTGCTCTCCAGACGAGGAATACACAAACTGGTACAAAATATACGTCAGTAGTGGAGAAAGCAGGTACGTGTCTTCAAGAGCTTCTCTGCTCGCTGCAAGTACAGAGAACAAACAGGGTTTGTTTCTTGAGAAAACCGACACAGCAACAGCAAAGCATAGTGTTCTACAGAGCTCTTCCATGGAAATCAAGCAATTTAGGTCCTAACACCTTTGCTCTTGCTCTGCAGACGAGGAATACACCAACTGGTACAAAATATATTTCACTTGTGGAAAAGGGGCAAGAAAGTGTCTGCAGCAGCTTCTCTGCTTGCTGAAAACACAGGGAACAAACAGGGTTTGTGTCTTGAGAAAACCAACACAGCAACAGCAAAGCATAGTGTTCTACATAGCTCTTCCATGGAAAACAAGCAATTTAGATCCTAAAACCTTTGCTCTTGCTCTGCAGACGAGGAATACACAAACTGGTACAAAATATACTTCACTTGTGGAAAAGGAGCAAGAAAGTGTCTGCAGCAGCTTCTCTGCTTGCTGAAAACACAGGGAACAAACAGGGTTTGTGTCTTTAGAAAACCAACACAGCAACAGCAAAGCATAGTGTTCTACAGAGCTCTTCCATGGAAAACAAGCAATTTAGATCCTAAAACCTTTGCTCTTGCTCTGCAGACGAGGAATACACCAACTGGTACAAAATATACTTCACTTGTGGAAAAGGGGCAAGAAAGTGTCTGCAGCAGCTTCTCTGCTTGCTGAAAACACAGGGAACAAACAGGGTTTGTGTCTTGAGAAAACCAACACAGCAACAGCAAAGCATAGTGTTCTACATAGCTCTTCCATGGAAAACAAGCAATTTAGATCCTAAAACCTTTGCTCTTGCTCTGCAGACGAGGAATACACAAACTGGTACAAAATATACTTCACTAGTGGAAAAGGAGCAAGAAAGTGTCTGCAGCAGCTTCTCTGCTTGCTGAAAACACAGAGAACAAACAGGGCTTGTGTCTTGAGAAAACAAACACAGCAACCGAAAACCATAGTGTTCTACATAGCTCTTCCATGGAAAACAAGCAATTTAGATCCTAAAACCTTTGCTCTTGCTCTGCAGACGAGGAATACACCAACTGGTACAAAATATACTTCACTTGTGGAAAAGGGGCAAGAAAGTGTCTGCAACAGCTTTTCTGCTCGCTGGAAACACATACAACTAACAAGGCTTGTGTCTTGAGAAAACCAACACAGTAACAGCAAAGCACAGTGTTCTACATATCTCTTCCAAGGAAATCAAGCAATTTAGGTCCTAAAACCTTTGCTCCTGCTCTCCAGACGAGGAATACACCAACTGGTACAAAATATACGTCAGTAGTGGAGAAAGCAGGTACGTGTCTTCAAGAGCTTCTCTGCTCGCTGCAAGTACAGAGAACAAACAGGGTTTGTTTCTTGAGAAAACCGACACAGCAACAGCAAAGCATAGTGTTCTACAGAGCTCTTCCATGGAAATCAAGCAATTTAGGTCCTAACACCTTTGCTCTTGCTCTGCAGACGAGGAATACACCAACTGGTACAAAATATATTTCACTTGTGGAAAAGGGGCAAGAAAGTGTCTGCAGCAGCTTCTCTGCTTGCTGCAAACACAGACAACCAACAGGACTTGTGTCTTGAGAAAACCAACACAGCAACAGCAAAGCATAGTGTTCTACAGAGCTCTTCCATGGAAAACAAGCAATTTAGATCCTAAAACCTTTGCTCTTGCTCTGCAGACGAGGAATACACCAACTGGTACAAAATATACTTCACTTGTGGAAAAGAGGCAAGAAAGTGTCTGCAGCAGCTTCTCTGCTTGCTGAAAACACAGGGAACAAACAGGGTTTGTGTCTTTAGAAAACCAACACAGCAACAGCAAAGCATAGTGTTCTACATAGCTCTTCCATGGAAAACAAGCAATTTAGATCCTAAAACCTTTGCTCTTGCTCTGCAGACGAGGAATACACCAACTGGTACAAAATATACTTCACTTGTGGAAAAGGGGCAAGAAAGTGTCTGCAGCAGCTTCTCTGCTTGCTGAAAACACAGGGAACAAACAGGGTTTGTGTCTTGAGAAAACCAACACAGCAACAGCAAAGCATAGTGTTCTACATAGCTCTTCCATGGAAAACAAGCAATTTAGATCCTAAAACCATAGCTCTTGCTCTGCAGACGAGGAATACACAAACTGGTACAAAATATACTTCACTAGTGGAAAAGGAGCAAGAAAGTGTCTGCAGCAGCTTCTCTGCTTGCTGAAAACACAGAGAACAAACAGGGCTTGTGTCTTGAGAAAACAAACACAGCAACCGAAAACCATAGTGTTCTACATAGCTCTTCCATGGAAAACAAGCAATTTAGATCCTAAAACCTTTGCTCTTGCTCTGCAGACGAGGAATACACCAACTGGTACAAAATATACTTCACTTGTGGAAAAGGGGCAAGAAAGTGTCTGCAGCAGCTTTTCTGCTCGCTGGAAACACATACAACTAACAAGGCTTGTGTCTTGAGAAAACCAACACAGTAACAGCAAAGCACAGTGTTCTACATATCTCTTCCAAGGAAATCAAGCAATTTAGGTCCTAAAACCATTGCTCCTGCTCTCCAGACGAGGAATACACCAACTGGTACAAAATATACGTCAGTAGTGGAGAAAGCAGGTACGTGTCTTCAAGAGCTTCTCTGCTCGCTGCAAGTACAGAGAACAAACAGGGTTTGTTTCTTGAGAAAACCGACACAGCAACAGCAAAGCATAGTGTTCTACAGAGCTCTTCCATGGAAATCAAGCAATTTAGGTCCTAACACCTTTGCTCTTGCTCTGCAGACGAGGAATACACACACTGGTACAAAATATATTTCACTTGTGGAAAAGGGGCAAGAAAGTGTCTGCAGCAGCTTCTCTGCTTGCTGAAAACACAGGGAACAAACAGGGTTTGTGTCTTGAGAAAACCAACACAGCAACAGCAAAGCATAGTGTTCTACATAGCTCTTCCATGGAAAACAAGCAATTTAGATCCTAAAACCTTTGCTCTTGCTCTGCAGACGAGGAATACACAAACTGGTACAAAATATACTTCACTTGTGGAAAAGGAGCAAGAAAGTGTCTGCAGCAGCTTCTCTGCTTGCTGAAAACACAGGGAACAAACAGGGTTTGTGTCTTTAGAAAACCAACACAGCAACAGCAAAGCATAGTGTTCTACATAGCTCTTCCATGGAAAACAAGCAATTTAGATCCTAAAACCTTTGCTCTTGCTCTGCAGACGAGGAATACACCAACTGGTACAAAATATACTTCACTTGTGGAAAAGGGGCAAGAAAGTGTCTGCAGCAGCTTCTCTGCTTGCTGAAAACACAGACAACCAACAGGACTTGTGTCTTGAGAAAACCAACACAGCAACAGCAAAGCATAGTGTTCTACATAGCTCTTCCATGGAAAACAAGCAATTTAGATCCTAAAACCTTTGCTCTTGCTCTGCAGACGAGGAATACACAAACTGGTAAAAATATACTTCACTAGTGGAAAAGGAGCAAGAAAGTGTCTGCAGCAGCTTCTCTGCTTGCTGAAAACACAGAGAACAAACAGGGCTTGTGTCTTGAGAAAACAAACACAGCAACCGAAAACCATAGTGTTCTACATAGCTCTTCCATGGAAAACAAGCAATTTAGATCCTAAAACCTTTGCTCTTGCTCTGCAGACGAGGAATACACCAACTGGTACAAAATATACTTCACTTGTGGAAAAGGGGCAAGAAAGTGTCTGCAGCAGCTTTTCTGCTCGCTGGAAACACATACAACTAACAAGGCTTGTGTCTTGAGAAAACCAACACAGTAACAGCAAAGCACAGTGTTCTACATATCTCTTCCAAGGAAATCAAGCAATTTAGGTCCTAAAACCTTTGCTCCTGCTCTCCAGACGAGGAATACACCAACTGGTACAAAATATACGTCAGTAGTGGAGAAAGCAGGTACGTGTCTTCAAGAGCTTCTCTGCTCGCTGCAAGTACAGAGAACAAACAGGGTTTGTTTCTTGAGAAAACCAACACAGCAACAGCAAAGCATAGTGTTCTACATAGCTCTTCCATGGAAAACAAGCAATTTAGATCCTAAAACCTTTGCTCTTGCTCTGCAGACGAGGAATACACAAACTGGTACAAAATATACTTCACTTGTGGAAAAGGAGCAAGAAAGTGTCTGCAGCAGCTTCTCTGCTTGCTGAAAACACAGGGAACAAACAGGGTTTGTGTCTTTAGAAAACCAACACAGCAACAGCAAAGCATAGTGTTTCTACATAGCTCTTCCATGGAAAACAAGCAATTTAGATCCTAAAACCTTTGCTCTTGCTCTGCAGACGAGGAATACACCAACTGGTACAAAATATACTTCACTTGTGGAAAAGGGGCAAGAAAGTGTCTGCAGCAGCTTCTCTGCTTGCTGAAAACACAGGGAACAAACAGGGTTTGTGTCTTGAGAAAACCAACACAGCAACAGCAAAGCATAGTGTTCTACATAGCTCTTCCATGGAAAACAAGCAATTTAGATCCTAAAACCTTTGCTCTTGCTCTGCAGACGAGGAATACACAAACTGGTACAAAATATACTTCACTAGTGGAAAAGGAGCAAGAAAGTGTCTGCAGCAGCTTCTCTGCTTGCTGAAAACACAGAGAACAAACAGGGCTTGTGTCTTGAGAAAACAAACACAGCAACCGAAACCATAGTGTTCTACATAGCTCTTCCATGGAAAACAAGCAATTTAGATCCTAAAACCTTTGCTCTTGCTCTGCAGACGAGGAATACACCAACTGGTACAAAATATACTTCACTTGTGGAAAAGGGGCAAGAAAGTGTCTGCAACAGCTTTTCTGCTCGCTGGAAACACATACAACTAACAAGGCTTGTGTCTTGAGAAAACCAACACAGTAACAGCAAAGCACAGTGTTCTACATATCTCTTCCAAGGAAATCAAGCAATTTAGGTCCTAAAACCTTTGCTCCTGCTCTCCAGACGAGGAATACACCAACTGGTACAAAATATACGTCAGTAGTGGAGAAAGCAGGTACGTGTCTTCAAGAGCTTCTCTGCTCGCTGCAAGTACAGAGAACAAACAGGGTTTGTTTCTTGAGAAAACCGACACAGCAACAGCAAAGCATAGTGTTCTACAGAGCTCTTCCATGGAAATCAAGCAATTTAGGTCCTAACACCTTTGCTCTTGCTCTGCAGACGAGGAATACACCAACTGGTACAAAATATATTTCACTTGTGGAAAAGGGGCAAGAAAGTGTCTGCAGCAGCTTCTCTGCTTGCTGCAAACACAGACAACCAACAGGACTTGTGTCTTGAGAAAACCAACACAGCAACAGCAAAGCATAGTGTTCTACAGAGCTCTTCCATGGAAAACAAGCAATTTAGATCCTAAAACCTTTGCTCTTGCTCTGCAGACGAGGAATACACCAACTGGTACAAACTATACTTCACTTGTGGAAAAGAGGCAAGAAAGTGTCTGCAGCAGCTTCTCTGCTTGCTGAAAACACAGGGAACAAACAGGGCTTGTGTCTTTAGAAAACCAACACAGCAACAGCAAAGCATAGTGTTCTACATAGCTCTTCCATGGAAAACAAGCAATTTAGATCCTAAAACCTTTGCTCTTGCTCTGCAGACGAGGAATACACCAACTGGTACAAAATATACTTCACTTGTGAAAGGGGCAAGAAAGTGTCTGCAGCAGCTTCTCTGCTTGCTGAAAACACAGGGAACAAACAGGGTTTGTGTCTTGAGAAAACCAACACAGCAACAGCAAAGCATAGTGTTCTACATAGCTCTTCCATGGAAAACAAGCAATTTAGATCCTAAAACCATAGCTCTTTCTCTGCAGACGAGGAATACACAAACTGGTACAAAATATACTTCACTAGTGGAAAAGGAGCAAGAAAGTGTCTGCAGCAGCTTCTCTGCTTGCTGAAAACACAGAGAACAAACAGGGCTTGTGTCTTGAGAAAACAAACACAGCAACCGAAAACCATAGTGTTCTACATAGCTCTTCCATGGAAAACAAGCAATTTAGATCCTAAAACCTTTGCTCTTGCTCTGCAGACGAGGAATACACCAACTGGTACAAAATATACTTCACTTGTGGAAAAGGGGCAAGAAAGTGTCTGCAGCAGCTTTTCTGCTCGCTGGAAACACATACAACTAACAAGGCTTGTGTCTTGAGAAAACCAACACAGTAACAGCAAAGCACAGTGTTCTACATATCTCTTCCAAGGAAATCAAGCAATTTAGGTCCTAAAACCATTGCTCCTGCTCTCCAGACGAGGAATACACCAACTGGTACAAAATATACGTCAGTAGTGGAGAAAGCAGGTACGTGTCTTCAAGAGCTTCTCTGCTCGCTGCAAGTACAGAGAACAAACAGGGTTTGTTTCTTGAGAAAACCGACACAGCAACAGCAAAGCATAGTGTTCTACAGAGCTCTTCCATGGAAATCAAGCAATTTAGGTCCTAACACCTTTGCTCTTGCTCTGCAGACGAGGAATACACACACTGGTACAAAATATATTTCACTTGTGGAAAAGGGGCAAGAAAGTGTCTGCAGCAGCTTCTCTGCTTGCTGCAAACACAGACAACCAACAGGACTTGTGTCTTGAGAAAACCAACACAGCAACAGCAAAGCATAGTGTTCTACATAGCTCTTCCATGGAAAACAAGCAATTTAGATCCTAAAACCTTTGCTCTTGCTCTGCAGACGAGGAATACACCAACTGGTACAAAATATACTTCACTTGTGGAAAAGGAGCAAGAAAGTGTCTGCAGCAGCTTCTCTGCTTGCTGAAAACACAGGGAACAAACAGGTTTGTGTCTTTAGAAAACCAACACAGCAACAGCAAAGCATAGTGTTCTACATAGCTCTTCCATGGAAAACAAGCAATTTAGATCCTAAAACCTTTGCTCTTGCTCTGCAGACGAGGAATACACCAACTGGTACAAAATATACTTCACTTGTGGAAAAGGGGCAAGAAAGTGTCTGCAGCAGCTTCTCTGCTTGCTGAAAACACAGGGAACAAACAGGGTTTGTGTCTTGAGAAAACCAACACAGCAACAGCAAAGCATAGTGTTCTACATAGCTCTTCCATGGAAAACAAGCAATTTAGATCCTAAAACCTTTGCTCTTGCTCTGCAGACGAGGAATACACAAACTGGTACAAAATATACTTCACTAGTGGAAAAGGAGCAAGAAAGTGTCTGCAGCAGCTTCTCTGCTTGCTGAAAACACAGAGAACAAACAGGGCTTGTGTCTTGAGAAAACAAACACAGCAACCGAAAACCATAGTGTTCTACATAGCTCTTCCATGGAAAACAAGCAATTTAGATCCTAAAACCTTTGCTCTTGCTCTGCAGACGAGGAATACACACACTGGTACAAAATATACTTCACTTGTGGAAAAGGGGCAAGAAAGTGTCTGCAGCAGCTTTTCTGCTCGCTGGAAACACATACAACTAACAAGGCTTGTGTCTTGAGAAAACCAACACAGTAACAGAAAAGCACAGTGTTCTACATATCTCTTCCAAGGAAATCAAGCAATTTAGGTCCTAAAACCTTTGCTCCTGCTCTCCAGACGAGGAATACACCAAACTGGTACAAAATATACGTCAGTAGTGGAGAAAGCAGGTACGTGTCTTCAAGAGCTTCTCTGCTCGCTGCAAGTACAGAGAACAAACAGGGTTTGTTTCTTGAGAAAACCGACACAGCAACAGCAAAGCATAGTGTTCTACAGAGCTCTTCCATGGAAATCAAGCAATTTAGGTCCTAACACCTTTGCTCTTGCTCTGCAGACGAGGAATACACCAACTGGTACAAAATATATTTCACTTGTGGAAAAGGGGCAAGAAAGTGTCTGCAGCAGCTTCTCTGCTTGCTGCAAACACAGACAACCAACAGGACTTGTGTCTTGAGAAAACCAACACAGCAACAGCAAAGCATAGTGTTCTACATAGCTCTTCCATGGAAAACAAGCAATTTAGATCCTAAAACCTTTGCTCTTGCTCTGCAGACGAGGAATACACAAACTGGTACAAAATATACTTCACTAGTGGAAAAGGAGCAAGAAAGTGTCTGCAGCAGCTTCTCTGCTTGCTGAAAACACAGAGAACAAACAGGGCTTGTGTCTTGAGAAACAAACACAGCAACCGAAAACCATAGTGTTCTACATAGCTCTTCCATGGAAAACAAGCAATTTAGATCCTAAAACCTTTGCTCTTGCTCTGCAGACGAGGAATACACCAACTGGTACAAAATATACTTCACTTGTGGAAAAGGGGCAAGAAAGTGTCTGCAGCAGCTTTTCTGCTCGCTGGAAACACATACAACTAACAAGGCTTGTGTCTTGAGAAAACCAACACAGTAACAGCAAAGCACAGTGTTCTACATATCTCTTCCAAGGAAATCAAGCAATTTAGGTCCTAAAACCTTTGCTCCTGCTCTCCAGACGAGGAATACACCAACTGGTACAAAATATACGTCAGTAGTGGAGAAAGCAGGTACGTGTCTTTAAGAGCTTCTCTGCTCGCTGCAAGTACAGAGAACAAACAGGGTTTGTTTCTTGAGAAAACCGACACAGCAACAGCAAAGCATAGTGTTCTACAGAGCTCTTCCATGGAAAACAAGCAATTTAGATCCTAAAACCTTTGCTCTTGCTCTGCAGACGAGGAATACACCAACTGGTACAAAATATACTTCACTTGTGGAAAAGGGGCAAGAAAGTGTCTGCAGCAGCTTCTCTGCTTGCTGAAAACACAGGGAACAAACAGGGTTTGTGTCTTGAGAAAACCAACACAGCAACAGCAAAGCATAGTGTTCTACATAGCTCTTCCATGGAAAACAAGCAATTTAGATCCTAAAACCATAGCTCTTGCTCTGCAGACGAGGAATACACCAACTGGTACAAAATATACTTCACTAGTGGAAAAGGAGCAAGAAAGTGTCTGCAGCAGCTTCTCTGCTTGCTGAAAACACAGAGAACAAACAGGGCTTGTGTCTTGAGAAAACAAACACAGCAACCGAAAACCATAGTGTTCTACATAGCTCTTCCATGGAAAACAAGCAATTTAGATCCTAAAACCTTTGCTCTTGCTCTGCAGACGAGGAATACACCAACTGGTACAAAATATACTTCACTTGTGGAAAAGGGGCAAGAAAGTGTCTGCAGCAGCTTTTCTGCTCGCTGGAAACACATAAAACTAACAAGGCTTGTGTCTTGAGAAAACCAACACAGTAACAGCAAAGCATAGTGTTCTACATAGCTCTTCCAAGGAAATCAAGCAATTTAGGTCCTAAAACCATTGCTCCTGCTCTCCAGACGAGGAATACACAAACTGGTACAAAATATACGTCAGTAGTGGAGAAAGCAGGTACGTGTCTTCAAGAGCTTCTCTGCTCGCTGCAAGTACAGAGAACAAACAGGGTTTGTTTCTTGAGAAAACCGACACAGCAACAGCAAAGCATAGTGTTCTACAGAGCTCTTCCATGGAAATCAAGCAATTTAGGTCCTAACACCTTTGCTCTTGCTCTGCAGACGAGGAATACACCAACTGGTACAAAATATATTTCACTTGTGGAAAAGGGGCAAGAAAGTGTCTGCAGCAGCTTCTCTGCTTGCTGCAAACACAGACAACCAACAGGACTTGTGTCTTGAGAAAACCAACACAGCAACAGCAAAGCATAGTGTTCTACAGAGCTCTTCCATGGAAAACAAGCAATTTAGATCCTAAAACCTTTGCTCTTGCTCTGCAGACGAGGAATACACCAACTGGTACAAAATATACTTCACTTGTGGAAAAGAGGCAAGAAAGTGTCTGCAGCAGCTTCTCTGCTTGCTGAAAACACAGGGAACAAACAGGGTTTGTGTCTTTAGAAAACCAACACAGCAACAGCAAAGCATAGTGTTCTACAGAGCTCTTCCATGGAAAACAAGCAATTTAGATCCTAAAACCTTTGCTCTTGCTCTGCAGACGAGGAATACACCAACTGGTACAAAATATACTTCACTTGTGGAAAAGGGGCAAGAAAGTGTCTGCAGCAGCTTCTCTGCTTGCTGAAAACACAGGGAACAAACAGGGTTTGTGTCTTGAGAAAACCAACACAGCAACAGCAAAGCATAGTGTTCTACATAGCTCTTCCATGGAAAACAAGCAATTTAGATCCTAAAACCTTTGCTCTTGCTCTGCAGACGAGGAATACACAAACTGGTACAAAATATACTTCACTAGTGGAAAAGGAGCAAGAAAGTGTCTGCAGCAGCTTCTCTGCTTGCTGAAACACAGAGAACAAACAGGGCTTGTGTCTTGAGAAAACAAACACAGCAACCGAAAACCATAGTGTTCTACATAGCTCTTCCATGGAAAACAAGCAATTTAGATCCTAAAACCTTTGCTCTTGCTCTGCAGACGAGGAATACACCAACTGGTACAAAATATACTTCACTTGTGGAAAAGGGGCAAGAAAGTGTCTGCAGCAGCTTTTCTGCTCGCTGGAAACACATACAACTAACAAGGCTTGTGTCTTGAGAAAACCAACACAGTAACAGCAAAGCACAGTGTTCTACATATCTCTTCCAAGGAAATCAAGCAATTTAGGTCCTAAAACCTTTGCTCCTGCTCTCCAGACGAGGAATACACCAACTGGTACAAAATATACGTCAGTAGTGGAGAAAGCAGGTACGTGTCTTCAAGAGCTTCTCTGCTCGCTGCAAGTACAGAGAACAAACAGGGTTTGTTTCTTGAGAAAACCGACACAGCAACAGCAAAGCATAGTGTTCTACAGAGCTCTTCCATGGAAATCAAGCAATTTAGGTCCTAACACCTTTGCTCTTGCTCTGCAGACGAGGAATACACCAACTGGTACAAAATATATTTCACTTGTGGAAAAGGGGCAAGAAAGTGTCTGCAGCAGCTTCTCTGCTTGCTGCAAACACAGACAACCAACAGGACTTGTGTCTTGAGAAAACCAACACAGCAACAGCAAAGCATAGTGTTCTACAGAGCTCTTCATGGAAAACAAGCAATTTAGATCCTAAAACCTTTGCTCTTGCTCTGCAGACGAGGAATACACCAACTGGTACAAAATATACTTCACTTGTGGAAAAGGGGCAAGAAAGTGTCTGCAGCAGCTTTTCTGCTCGCTGGAAACACATACAACTAACAAGGCTTGTGTCTTGAGAAAACCAACACAGTAACAGCAAAGCACAGTGTTCTACATATCACTTCCAAGGAAATCAAGCAATTTAGGTCCTAAAACCTTTGCTCCTGCTCTCCAGACGAGGAATACACCAACTGGTACAAAATATACGTCAGTAGTGGAGAAAGCAGGTACGTGTCTTCAAGAGCTTCTCTGCTCGCTGCAAGTACAGAGAACAAACAGGGTTTGTTTCTTGAGAAAACCGACACAGCAACAGCAAAGCATAGTGTTCTACAGAGCTCTTCCATGGAAATCAAGCAATTTAGGTCCTAACACCTTTGCTCTTGCTCTGCAGACGAGGAATACACCAACTGGTACAAAATATATTTCACTTGTGGAAAAGGGGCAAGAAAGTGTCTGCAGCAGCTTCTCTGCTTGCTGCAAACACAGACAACCAACAGGACTTGTGTCTTGAGAAAACCAACACAGCAACAGCAAAGCATAGTGTTCTACATAGCTCTTCCATGGAAAACAAGCAATTTAGATCCTAAAACCTTTGCTCTTGCTCTGCAGACGAGGAATACACCAACTGGTACAAAATATATTTCACTTGTGGAAAAGGGGCAAGAAAGTGTCTGCAGCAGCTTCTCTGCTTGCTGAAAACACAGGGAACAAACAGGGTTTGTGTCTTTAGAAAACCAACACAGCAACAGCAAAGCATAGTGTTCTACATAGCTCTTCCATGGAAAACAAGCAATTTAGATCCTAAAACCTTTGCTCTGCTCTGCAGACGAGGAATACACCAACTGGTACAAAATATACTTCACTTGTGGAAAAGGGGCAAGAAAGTGTCTGCAGCAGCTTCTCTGCTTGCTGAAAACACAGGGAACAAACAGGGCTTGTGTCTTGAGAAAACCAACACAGCAACAGCAAAGCATAGTGTTCTACATAGCTCTTCCATGGAAAACAAGCAATTTAGATCCTAAAACCTTTGCTCTTGCTCTGCAGACGAGGAATACACAAACTGGTACAAAATATACTTCACTAGTGGAAAAGGAGCAAGAAAGTGTCTGCAGCAGCTTCTCTGCTTGCTGAAAACACAGAGAACAAACAGGGCTTGTGTCTTGAGAAAACAAACACAGCAACCGAAAACCATAGTGTTCTACATAGCTCTTCCATGGAAAACAAGCAATTTAGATCCTAAAACCTTTGCTCTTGCTCTGCAGACGAGGAATACACCAACTGGTACAAAATATACTTCACTTGTGGAAAAGGGGCAAGAAAGTGTCTGCAGCAGCTTTCTGCTCGCTGGAAACACATACAACTAACAAGGCTTGTGTCTTGAGAAAACCAACACAGTAACAGCAAAGCACAGTGTTCTACATATCTCTTCCAAGGAAATCAAGCAATTTAGGTCCTAAAACCTTTGCTCCTGCTCTCCAGACGAGGAATACACCAACTGGTACAAAATATACGTCAGTAGTGGAGGAAGCAGGTACGTGTCTTCAAGAGCTTCTCTGCTCGCTGCAAGTACAGAGAACAAACAGGGTTTGTTTCTTGAGAAAACCGACACAGCAACAGCAAAGCATAGTGTTCTACAGAGCTCTTCCATGGAAATCAAGCAATTTAGGTCCTAACACCTTTGCTCTTGCTCTGCAGACGAGGAATACACCAACTGGTACAAAATATATTTCACTTGTGGAAAAGGGGCAAGAAAGTGTCTGCAGCAGCTTCTCTGCTTGCTGCAAACACAGGGAACCAACAGGACTTGTGTCTGAGAAAACCAACACAGCAACAGCAAAGCATAGTGTTCTACATAGCTCTTCCATGGAAAACAAGCAATTTAGATCCTAAAACCTTTGCTCTTGCTCTGCAGACGAGGAATACACCAACTGGTACAAAATATACTTCACTAGTGGAAAAGGAGCAAGAAAGTGTCTGCAGCAGCTTCTCTGCTTGCTGAAAACACAGAGAACAAACAGGGCTTGTGTCTTGAGAAAACAAACACAGCAACCGAAAACCATAGTGTTCTACATAGCTCTTCCATGGAAAACAAGCAATTTAGATCCTAAAACCTTTGCTCTTGCTCTGCAGACGAGGAATACACCAACTGGTACAAAATATACTTCACTTGTGGAAAAGGGGCAAGAAAGTGTCTGCAGCAGCTTTTCTTCTCGCTGGAAACACATACAACTAACAAGGCTTGTGTCTTGAGAAAACCAACACAGTAACAGCAAAGCACAGTGTTCTACATATCTCTTCCAAGGAAATCAAGCAATTTAGGTCCTAAAACCTTTGCTCCTGCTCTCCAGACGAGGAATACACCAACTGGTACAAAATATACGTCAGTAGTGGAGAAAGCAGGTACGTGTCTTCAAGAGCTTCTCTGCTCGCTGCAAGTACAGAGAACAAACAGGGTTTGTTTCTTGAGAAAACCGACACAGCAACAGCAAAGCATAGTGTTCTACAGAGCTCTTCCATGGAAATCAAGCAATTTAGGTCCTAACACCTTTGCTCTTGCTCTGCAGAGGAGGAATACACCAACTGGTACAAAATATATTTCACTTGTGGAAAAGGGGCAAGAAAGTGTCTGCAGCAGCTTCTCTGCTTGCTGCAAACACAGACAACCAACAGGACTTGTGTCTTGAGAAAACCAACACAGCAACAGCAAAGCATAGTGTTCTACAGAGCTCTTCCATGGAAAACAAGCAATTTAGATCCTAAAACCTTTGCTCTTGCTCTGCAGACGAGGAATACACCAACTGGTACAAAATATACTTCACTTGTGGAAAAGGAGCAAGAAGTGTCTGCAGCAGCTTCTCTGCTTGCTGAAAACACAGGGAACAAACAGGGTTTGTGTCTTGAGAAAACCAACACAGCAACAGCAAAGCATAGTGTTCTACATAGCTCTTCCATGGAAAACAAGCAATTTAGATCCTAAAACCTTTGCTCTTGCTCTGCAGACGAGGAATACACCAACTGGTACAAAATATACTTCACTTGTGGAAAAGGGGCAAGAAAGTGTCTGCAGCAGCTTCTCTGCTTGCTGAAAACACAGGGAACAAACAGGGTTTGTGTCTTGAGAAAACCAACACAGCAACAGCAAAGCATAGTGTTCTACAGAGCTCTTCCATGGAAAACAAGCAATTTAGATCCTAAAACCTTTGCTCTTGCTCTGCAGACGAGGAATACACAAACTGGTACAAAATATACTTCACTAGTGGAAAAGGAGCAAGAAAGTGTCTGCAGCAGCTTCTCTGCTTGCTGAAAACACAGAGAACAAACAGGGCTTGTGTCTTGAGAAAACAAACACAGCAACCGAAAACCATAGTGTTCTACATAGCTCTTCCATGGAAAACAAGCAATTTTAGATCCTAAAACCTTTGCTCTTGCTCTGCAGACGAGGAATACACCAACTGGTACAAAATATACTTCACTTGTGGAAAAGGGGCAAGAAAGTGTCTGCAGCAGCTTTTCTGCTCGCTGGAAACACATACAACTAACAAGGCTTGTGTCTTGAGAAAACCAACACAGTAACAGCAAAGCACAGTGTTCTACATATCTCTTCCAAGGAAATCAAGCAATTTAGGTCCTAAAACCTTTGCTCCTGCTCTCCAGACGAGGAAATACACCAACTGGTACAAAATATACGTCAGTAGTGGAGAAAGCAGGTACTTGTCTTCAAGAGCTTCTCTGCTCGCTGCAAGTACAGAGAACAAACAGGGTTTGTTTCTTGAGAAAACCGACACAGCAACAGCAAAGCATAGTGTTCTACAGAGCTCTTCCATGGAAATCAAGCAATTTAGGTCCTAAAACCTTTGCTCTTGCTCTGCAGACGAGGAATACACCAACTGGTACAAAATATATTTCACTTGTGGAAAAGGGGCAAGAAAGTGTCTGCAGCAGCTTCTCTGCTTGCTGCAAACACAGACAACCAACAGGACTTGTGTCTTGAGAAAACCAACACAGCAACAGCAAAAGCATAGTGTTCTACATAGCTCTTCCATGGAAAACAAGCAATTTAGATCCTAAAACCTTTGCTCTTGCTCTGCAGACGAGGAATACACCAACTGGTACAAAATATACTTCACTTGTGGAAAGAGGCAAGAAAGTGTCTGCAGCAGCTTCTCTGCTTGCTGAAAACACAGGGAACAAACAGGGTTTGTGTCTTTAGAAAACCAACACAGCAACAGCAAAGCATAGTGTTCTACATAGCTCTTCCATGGAAAACAAGCAATTTAGATCCTAAAACCTTTGCTCTTGCTCTGCAGACGAGGAATACACAACTGGTACAAAATATACTTCACTTGTGGAAAAGGGGCAAGAAAGTGTCTGCAGCAGCTTCTCTGCTTGCTGAAAACACAGGGAACAAACAGGGTTTGTGTCTTGAGAAAACCAACACAGCAACAGCAAAGCATAGTGTTCTACATAGCTCTTCCATGGAAAACAAGCAATTTAGATCCTAAAACCATAGCTCTTGCTCTGCAGACGAGGAATACACCAACTGGTACAAAATATACTTCACTAGTGGAAAAGGAGCAAGAAAGTGTCTGCAGCAGCTTCTCTGCTTGCTGAAAACACAGAGAACAAACAGGGCTTGTGTCTTGAGAAAACAAACACAGCAACCGAAAACCATAGTGTTCTACATAGCTCTTCCATGGAAAACAAGCAATTTAGATCCTAAAACCTTTGCTCTTGCTCTGCAGACGAGGAATACACCAACTGGTACAAAATATACTTCACTTGTGGAAAAGGGGCAAGAAAGTGTCTGCAGCAGCTTTTCTGCTCGCTGGAAACACATACAACTAACAAGGCTTGTGTCTTGAGAAAACCAACACAGTAACAGCAAAGCATAGTGTTCTACATAGCTCTTCCAAGGAAATCAAGCAATTTAGGTCCTAAAACCATTGCTCCTGCTCTCCAGACGAGGAATACACAAACTGGTACAAAATATACGTCAGTAGTGGAGAAAGCAGGTACGTGTCTTCAAGAGCTTCTCTGCTCGCTGCAAGTACAGAGAACAAACAGGGTTTGTTTCTTGAGAAAACCGACACAGCAACAGCAAAGCATAGTGTTCTACAGAGCTCTTCCATGGAAATCAAGCAATTTAGGTCCTAACACCTTTGCTCTTGCTCTGCAGACGAGGAATACACCAACTGGTACAAAATATATTTCACTTGTGGAAAAGGGGCAAGAAAGTGTCTGCAGCAAGCTTCTCTGCTTGCTGAAAACACAGGGAACAAACAGGGTTTGTGTCTTGAGAAAACCAACACAGCAACAGCAAAGCATAGTGTTCTACATAGCTCTTCCATGGAAAACAAGCAATTTAGATCCTAAAACCTTTGCTCTTGCTCTGCAGACGAGGAATACACAAACTGGTACAAAATATACATCACTTGTGGAAAAGGAGCAAGAAAGTGTCTGCAGCAGCTTCTCTGCTTGCTGAAAACACAGGGAACAAACAGGGTTTGTGTCTTGAGAAAACCAACACAGCAACAGCAAAGCATAGTGTTCTACATAGCTCTTCCATGGAAAACAAGCAATTTAGATCCTAAAACCTTTGCTCTTGCTCTGCAGACGAGGAATACACCAACTGGTACAAAATATACTTCACTTGTGGAAAAGGGGCAAGAAAGTGTCTGCAGCAGCTTCTCTGCTTGCTGAAAACACAGGGAACAAACAGGGTTTGTGTCTTGAGAAAACCAACACAGCAACAGCAAAGCATAGTGTTCTACATAGCTCTTCCATGGAAAACAAGCAATTTAGATCCTAAAACCTTTGCTCTTGCTCTGCAGACGAGGAATACACAAACTGGTACAAAATATACTTCACTAGTGGAAAAGGGAGCAAGAAAGTGTCTGCAGCAGCTTCTCTGATTGCTGAAAACACAGAGAACAAACAGGGCTTGTGTCTTGAGAAAACAAACACAGCAACCGAAAACCATAGTGTTCTACATAGCTCTTCCATGGAAAACAAGCAATTAGATCCTAAAACCTTTGCTCTTGCTCTGCAGACGAGGAATACACCAACTGGTACAAAATATACTTCACTTGTGGAAAAGGGGCAAGAAAGTGTCTGCAGCAGCTTTTCTGCTCGCTGGAAACACATACAACTAACAAGGCTTGTGTCTTGAGAAAACCAACACAGTAACAGAAAAGCACAGTGTTCTACATATCTCTTCCAAGGAATCAAGCAATTTAGGTCCTAAAACCTTTGCTCCTGCTCTCCAGACGAGGAATACACCAACTGGTACAAAATATACGTCAGTAGTGGAGAAAGCAGGTACGTGTCTTCAAGAGCTTCTCTGCTCGCTGCAAGTACAGAGAACAAACAGGGTTTGTTTCTTGAGAAAACCGACACAGCAACAGCAAAGCATAGTGTTCTACAGAGCTCTTCCATGGAAATCAAGCAATTTAGGTCCTAACACCTTTGCTCTTGCTCTGCAGACGAGGAATACACCAACTGGTACAAAATATATTTCACTTGTGGAAAAGGGGCAAGAAAATGTCTGCAGCAGCTTCTCTGCTTGCTGCAAACACAGACAACCAACAGGACTTGTGTCTTGAGAAAACCAACACAGCAACAGCAAAGCATAGTGTTCTACATAGCTCTTCCATGGAAAACAAGCAATTTAGATCCTAAAACCTTTGCTCTTGCTCTGCAGACGAGGAATACACAAACTGGTACAAAATATACTTCACTAGTGGAAAAGGAGCAAGAAAGTGTCTGCAGCAGCTTCTCTGCTTGCTGAAAACACAGAGAACAAACAGGGCTTGTGTCTTGAGAAAACAAACACAGCAACCGAAAACCATAGTGTTCTACATAGCTCTTCCATGGAAAACAAGCAATTTAGATCCTAAAACCTTTGCTCTTGCTCTGCAGACGAGGAATACACCAACTGGTACAAAATATACTTCACTTGTGGAAAAGGGGCAAGAAAGTGTCTGCAGCAGCTTTTCTGCTCGCTGGAAACACATACAACTAACAAGGCTTGTGTCTTGAGAAAACCAACACAGTAACAGCAAAGCACAGTGTTCTACATATCTCTTCCAAGGAAATCAAGCAATTTAGGTCCTAAAACCTTTGCTCCTGCTCTCCAGACGAGGAATACACCAACTGGTACAAAATATACGTCAGTAGTGGAGAAAGCAGGTACGTGTCTTCAAGAGCTTCTCTGCTCGCTGCAAGTACAGAGAACAAACAGGGTTTGTTTCTTGAGAAAACCGACACAGCAACAGCAAAGCATAGTGTTCTACAGAGCTCTTCCATGGAAATCAAGCAATTTAGGTCCTAACACCTTTGCTCTTGCTCTGCAGACGAGGAATACACACACTGGTACAAAATATATTTCACTTGTGGAAAAGGGGCAAGAAAGTGTCTGCAGCAGCTTCTCTGCTTGCTGCAAACACAGACAACCAACAGGACTTGTGTCTTGAGAAAACCAACACAGCAACAGCAAAGCATAGTGTTCTACAGAGCTCTTCCATGGAAAACAAGCAATTTAGATCCTAAAACCTTTGCTCTTGCTCTGCAGACGAGGAATACACCAACTGGTACAAAATATACTTCACTTGTGGAAAAGGAGCAAGAAAGTGTCTGCAGCAGCTTCTCTGCTTGCTGAAAACACAGGGAACAAACAGGGTTTGTGTCTTGAGAAAACCAACACAGCAACAGCAAAGCATAGTGTTCTACATAGCTCTTCCATGGAAAACAAGCAATTTAGATCCTAAAACCTTTGCTCTTGCTCTGCAGACGAGGAATACACCAACTGGTACAAAATATACTTCACTTGTGGAAAAGGGGCAAGAAAGTGTCTGCAGCAGCTTCTCTGCTTGCTGAAAACACAGGGAACAAACAGGGTTTGTGTCTTGAGAAAACCAACACAGCAACAGCAAAGCATAGTGTTCTACATAGCTCTTCCATGGAAAACAAGCAATTTAGATCCTAAAACCTTTGCTCTTGCTCTGCAGACGAGGAATACACAAACTGGTACAAAATATACTTCACTAGTGGAAAAGGAGCAAGAAAGTGTCTGCAGCAGCTTCTCTGCTTGCTGAAAACACAGAGAACAAACAGGCTTGTGTCTTGAGAAAACAAACACAGCAACCGAAAACCATAGTGTTCTACATAGCTCTTCCATGGAAAACAAGCAATTTAGATCCTAAAACCTTTGCTCTTGCTCTGCAGACGAGGAATACACCAACTGGTACAAAATATACTTCACTTGTGGAAAAGGGGGCAAGAAAGTGTCTGCAGCAGCTTTTCTGCTCGCTGGAAACACATACAACTAACAAGGCTTGTGTCTTGAGAAAACCAACAGAGTACAGCAAAGCACAGTGTTCTACATATCTCTTCCAAGGAAATCAAGCAATTTAGGTCCTAAACCATTGCTCCTGCTCTCCAGACGAGGAATACACCAACTGGTACAAAATATACGTCAGTAGTGGAGAAAGCAGGTACGTGTCTTCAAGAGCTTCTCTGCTCGCTGCAAGTACAGAGAACAAACAGGGTTTGTTTCTTGAGAAAACCGACACAGCAACAGCAAAGCATAGTGTTCTACAGAGCTCTTCCATGGAAATCAAGCAATTTAGGTCCTAACACCTTTGCTCTTGCTCTGCAGACGAGGAATACACCAACTGGTACAAAATATATTTCACTTGTGGAAAAGGGGCAAGAAAGTGTCTGCAGCAGCTTCTCTGCTTGCTGCAAACACAGACAACCAACAGGACTTGTGTCTTGAGAAAACCAACACAGCAACAGCAAAGCATAGTGTTCTACATAGCTCTTCCATGGAAAACAAGCTATTTAGATCCTAAAACCTTTGCTCTTGCTCTGCAGACGAGGAATACACCAACTGGTACAAAATATACTTCACTAGTGGAAAAGGAGCAAGAAAGTGTCTGCAGCAGCTTCTCTGCTTGCTGAAAACACAGAGAACAACAGGGCTTGTGTCTTGAGAAAACAAACACAGCAACCGAAAACCATAGTGTTCTACATAGCTCTTCCATGGAAAACAAGCAATTTAGATCCTAAAAACCTTTGCTCTTGCTCTGCAGACGAGGAATACACCAACTGGTACAAAATATACTTCACTTGTGGAAAAGGGGCAAGAAAGTGTCTGCAGCAGCTTTTCTGCTCGCTGGAAACACATAAAACTAACAAGGCTTGTGTCTTGAGAAAACCAACACAGTAACAGCAAGAGCACAGTGTTCTACATATCTCTTCCAAGGAAATCAAGCAATTTAGGTCCTAAAACCTTTGCTCCTGCTCTCCAGACGAGGAATACACCAACTGGTACAAAATATACGTCAGTAGTGGAGAAAGCAGGTACGTGTCTTCAAGAGCTTCTCTGCTCGCTGCAAGTACAGAGAACAAACAGGGTTTGTTTCTTGAGAAAACCGACACAGCAACAGCAAAGCATAGTGTTCTACAGAGCTCTTCCATGGAAATCAAGCAATTTAGGTCCTAACACCTTTGCTCTTGCTCTGCAGACGAGGAATACACCAACTGGTACAAAATATATTTCACTTGTGGAAAAGGGGCAAGAAAGTGTCTGCAGCAGCTTCTCTGCTTGCTGCAAACACAGACAACCAACAGGACTTGTGTCTTTAGAAAACCAACACAGCAACAGCAAAGCATAGTGTTCTACATAGCTCTTCCATGGAAAACAAGCAATTTAGATCCTAAAACCTTTGCTCTTGCTCTGCAGACGAGGAATACACCAACTGGTACAAATATACTTCACTTGTGGAAAAGGGGCAAGAAGTGTCTGCAGCAGCTTCTCTGCTTGCTGAAAACACAGGGAACAAACAGGGTTTGTGTCTTGAGAAAACCAACACAGCAACAGCAAAGCATAGTGTTCTACATAGCTCTTCCATGGAAAACAAGCAATTTAGATCCTAAAACCTTTGCTCTTGCTCTGCAGACGAGGAATACACCAACTGGTACAAAATATACTTCACTAGTGGAAAAGGAGCAAGAAAGTGTCTGCAGCAGCTTCTCTGCTTGCTGAAAACACAGAGAACAAACAGGGCTTGTGTCTTGAGAAAACAAACACAGCA
>NW_026960885.1:0-31822 GCF_021018805.1 Prinia subflava | reverse complement strand
TTTTAGGAGGTTAAAGTTGTGGAGGTGGTCTGAACCGTGGGTGCGTGTTGAGGCTACTAGTAGGGCGAGCCCCGTTCCTGCTTCGCAGGCTGAGAATGTTAGTATAAGTATTGGTAGTATGGTGGCGGATGTTATTTGTGTTTGGATGGGTCATATTGACAGGGCTACATATATAGACAATATCATGCCCTCTAAGCATAGTAAGGCTGAGATTAGGTGGGTTCGGTGGAAGGCTAGGCCTAAGGCGCTTAGGGAGAAGGCTGAGTAGAAGCTTAGGTGTAGGAGGGTCATTAAGAAAGTTATAGGGTTGTGGCTATAATCTGTTGAGTCGAAATCAACTGTCTTGGTTAGACTAACTTTCTGTTATTCGGCCCATTCTAGCCCTCCTTGGGTTCATTCGTACACTAGACCTAGGGTGAGGAGTAGGATAAGGACTGAGGCTCATGTTAGTGTAGTGGTTGGGGCTTGGAGTTGGGTGGCTCATGGAAGAGGTAGGAGTAGGGCAATTTCTAGGTCGAACAGTAGGAATAGGATTGCTACTAGGAAGAATCGAATGGAGAATGGTAGTCGAGCGGATCCTAATGGGTCAAAGCCGCATTCGTATGGGGATAGTTTTTCTGAGTCTGGGTTCGTTTGGGCCAGTCATAGGTTTAGTATGGTTAGGGCGATGCTTAGGGTTATGGATAGGGTGATTATAAATGTGATTATGTTTATTGCTCTTCTCTGGGTTTGAACCAGATTTTAAGGATTGGAAGTCGATTGTAATTAGTATACTAGAAGAGCAGGATCCTCATCAGTAAATAGAGATATATAGGAATAGTCATACGACGTCTACAAAGTGTCAGTATCAGGCTGCTGCTTCGAAACCAAAGTGATGGTTTGGTGTAAAGTGGAATTTAATGAGGCGTAGGAGGCAGATTAGGAGGAATGTGGAGCCAATGATTACGTGTAGGCCGTGAAATCCAGTGGCTACGAAGAAGGTAGACCCGTATACTCCGTCTGCGATGGAGAAGGGAGCTTCGTAGTATTCTATGGCTTGTAGTGCGGTAAAGTAGAATCCTAGGAGGACAGTTAAGGTGAGAGCATAGATTGCTTGTTTTCGGCGGGCCTCTATGATAGCGTGATGGGCTCATGTGACGGTGATTCCTGAAGCTAGTAGGATGGCAGTGTTTAGTAGCGGTACTTCTATGGGGTTCAAGGGTTTGATTCCTGCTGGTGGTCATTGTCCTCCTAGTTCTGGGGTTGGGGCTAGGCTTGAGTGGAAGAAGGCTCAGAAGAAGCCTAGGAAGAAGAAAGCTTCTGATGTGATGAACAGGACTATGCCGTATCGTAGCCCTTTTTGGACGGTGGGAGTGTGGTGACCTTGGAATGTGCTTTCGCGTACAATGTCTCGTCATCATTGGAATATGACTAGGGTGGTTGATAATAGGCCAATGGCAAGTAGTTGTGGGGAGTGGTAGTGGAATCATATGGTTAGGCCGGACGTGGTTAGTAGGGCGGCGGCTGCTCCGAAGATGGGTCATGGGCTTGGATCTACTATGTGGTAGGAGTGTGCTTGGTGTGCCATTGTGTTAGATGTTTTCTTGGAGGTAGAGGCTGAGTAGGAGGACAAAGACGTAGGCCTGGATCATGGCTACGGCTACTTCCAGGATGGTTAGTAGCAGCAGGATTAGGAATGTTAGTAGGGAGACCATAGGTATGGTCGATAGTAAGGCGATCGTGGCGGTAGAAATAAGTTGGATTAAAAGGTGTCCTGCTGTGAGGTTGGCTGTTAGTCGTACTCCTAGCGCAATAGGACGAATTAGAAGGCTTGTTGTTTCAATTAAGACCAGTGCTGGGATCAGCGGTGTTGGAGTGCCTTCTGGTAGCAGGTGCCCTAGGGTAGTTGAAGGTTGGTTGCGTAACCCTGTGAGGAGGGTGGCTAGTCATAGTGGGAAGGCTAGGGCTAGGCTCATGGATAGTTGGGTGGTTGGAGTGAATGTGTAGGGCAATAGGCCTAGAAGGTTGATTAGTAGGAGGAATACCATTAATGAGGTTAGGATTAGGGCTCATTTGTGTCCTTTTTTGTTCAGTGGTATTATTAGTTGCTTTGTGATGAGGTTGACCGCTCATAGTTGTAGGGTGGATAGACGGCTCGTCACCCAGCGGTTGTTTTGTGACGGTAGTAGTAGGGCTGGGAAAGTGATTGAGATGAGGATTAGTGGAATGCCCAGTAGGGATGGACTTGAGAATTGGTCGAAGAAACTTAGGTTCATGGTCAAGTTCATGGGGTAGTAGGGGTGGTGGTAGTGGTCTTGTTGAGTGGTGGGTTTGGGGATGTTATGGATAGGATTTTAGGTTGGATGATTATTGAAAATGTTAGTCATGAGGTTAGTATGATAAAAAATCATGGATTTGGGTTGAGTTGTGGCATGTCATTAAGGAGGGTTAGCGTCCCTCTTTCTCTAGCTTAAAAGGCTAACGCTGTTTCATAGCTTCTTAATGATTAGGAAGATAGTAGAGAAGATCAGTTTTCGAAGTTGTCAAGTGGTGTGGACTCTACTACGATTGGTATGAAGCTGTGGTTTGCTCCGCAGATCTCTGAGCATTGTCCGTAGAATACTCCTGGTCGGTTTGCTAGGAAGGAAGTTTGGTTTAGTCGTCCTGGGATTGCATCCGTTTTGACGCCTAGGCTTGGTACAGCTCATGAGTGCAGGACGTCGTCAGCGGTGACAATAACTCGGATGGTAGAGTTTATTGGGACGATAACACGGTGGTCTACTTCTAGAAGTCGAAAGTGTCCTAGTGGGAGCTCTGATGTTGGTGTTATGTAGGAGTCGAATGTTAGGTCTTTGAAGTCGGTGTACTCGTAGGATCAGTACCATTGGTGTCCAATGGCTTTTAGAGTGAGGTCTGGTTGGTTGACTTCATCCATCATGTATAGGATGCGCAGGGATGGCAGGGCTAGGGTGATTAGTACTATGGCTGGTAGGATTGTTCATACTAGTTCGATCGCCTGTGCATCAACTGTATTTGATGAGAGTTTACCTGTTAGTATTAGAGTCAGTAGATAGAGGACCAAGCTGCAGATGGCTAGGGCCACTATTATGGCGTGGTCGTGGAATTGTATCAGTTCTTCTATAATTGGTGATGAGGCGTCTTGGAAATTAAGTTGTGAGTGGTTGGCCATATTTTGAGGCGCACAGGGTTTTCACCTGCAATATAGCCTTGACAAGGCTATGTAATCGTTTTACTAGCGTCTCTATGAGAAAGAAGCATAAGTGGTTTTATGCGGTTGGCTTGAAACCAACATATGAGGGTTCGAGTCCTTCCTTTCTTGTACTTGGACAAAGGCTGGTTCTTCAAAGGTGTGGAATGGGGGTGGGCAACCGTAGATTCATTCGATATTTGTGCTTGTAAGTTCTGGTTGGAAAGCTTTGCGTTTGGATGCGAAGGCTTCTCAGATGATGAATACTAGCATGATTACGGCTGTTATAGAGATTAGGGAACCTACTGATGAGATGGTGTTTCATAGTGTGTAGGCGTCTGGGTAGTCTGAGTATCGACGTGGCATGCCAGCTAGGCCAAGGAAGTGTTGTGGGAAGAAGGTGAGGTTAACGCCTACAAATATTACTCCGAAGTGGATTTTGGCTCATGTGGAATGTAGAGTGTACCCGGTGAATAGTGGGAATCAGTGTGTGAATCCGGCTAGAATTGCGAATACTGCTCCTATTGATAGTACATAGTGGAAGTGAGCTACTACATAGTAGGTATCGTGCAGAGCAATGTCTAGTGAAGAGTTTGCTAAAACGATCCCTGTTAGGCCCCCGATGGTGAATAGGAAGATGAATCCTAGGGCCCATAGTATGGGTGGGTCTCATTTGATAATGCCTCCGTGGAGTGTTGCTAGTCAGCTGAATACTTTAATGCCAGTTGGGATGGCGATGATTATAGTGGCTGATGTGAAGTATGCTCGGGTGTCTACGTCCATGCCTACTGTGAATATATGGTGGGCCCAAACGATAAATCCTAGGAACCCGATGGAAAGTATAGCTCATACCATTCCTATATAACCGAAAGGTTCTTTTTTTCCTGAGTAGTAGGTTACGACGTGGGAGATGATTCCGAATCCTGGTAGAATGAGGATGTAGACTTCAGGGTGTCCGAAGAATCAGAATAGGTGTTGATAAAGTACTGGGTCTCCTCCTCCTGCCGGGTCAAAGAAAGTGGTATTTAGGTTGCGGTCGGTTAGTAGTATAGTGATTCCGGCAGCGAGTACAGGGAGGGAGAGAAGCAGTAGGACTGCTGTGATAAGTACTGATCAGACAAATAGGGGGGTTTGGTATTGGGAGAGGGCTGGTGGTTTTATGTTAATTGCTGTGGTGATAAAGTTGATTGCGCCCAGAATTGATGAGATTCCAGCTAGGTGAAGGGAGAAGATGGCTAGGTCAACTGAAGCTCCAGCATGGGCTAAGTTGCCGGCTAATGGGGGGTACACTGTTCAGCCCGTACCTGCTCCTGCCTCGACTGTGGAGGAAGCCAGGAGAAGGAGGAAAGAGGGTGGTAGAAGTCAGAAGCTTATGTTGTTCATTCGTGGGAATGCTATGTCTGGGGCCCCAATTATTAGGGGGACTAGTCAGTTGCCGAAGCCCCCGATCATAATTGGTATAACTATAAAGAAGATTATTACGAAAGCATGTGCTGTAACGATCACGTTGTAGATTTGGTCGTCTCCGAGCAGGGCTCCTGGTTGGCCTAGTTCTGCTCGGATGAGAAGGCTTAGTGAGGTGCCCACTATTCCGGCCCATGCGCCGAAAATTAGGTATAGGGTACCGATATCTTTGTGGTTGGTTGAGAATAATCATCGGTTAATGAATGTCACAGGTAAGATGGCTGAGTGTATAAGCGTTAGGCTGTAGTCCTTTTTACAGAGGTTCAATTCCTCTTCTTATCGGCTTTGTGGTGAAATTCACGGCGGGTTGCAAACTCGCAGATGCGTATTGATTGCGCCGAAGTCTTAGGTAGAAGCCTGTTGGTTAGGGCATGTAGCTGTTAACTATATTGTTGTGGGATCGAAGCCCATCTACCTAGTTGGGTTGTAAGGTCCTAGCTTAATTAAAGTACCTGGGTTGCATTCAGGAGATGTGGGGTAGCATCCTGCGGATCTTAGCAGAAACTAAGAGGGTTTAACTCTTGTTTAAGGCTTTGAAGGCCTTCGGTTTAAGTGATCCTAAGTTTCTTAAATAATAGTGGTGATTAGTGGTGAAACCGGTAGGAGTGCAGTTGATATGGTGATTAGGATGGCAATTAAGGTGCTGGTTGGTTTGTTAGTATGTCATTGTTTAATGTGGTTGGTGGTGTGTGGGGGTAGTGTGATTGTTGCACAGTATGCTAGGCGAAGATAGAAGAATAGGCTTAGGAGTGATAGGAGGGAGATTGAAGTTGCTATTGGGATTATGTCTTGTTTAGTTAGCTCTTGGATGATAAGTCATTTTGGGAGGAAACCTGTTAATGGGGGCAGTCCTGCTATAGAGAGTATTGTTAGTAGTAGTATGGCGTTTAGTGCTGGTACCTTTGTCCATGCAGTTATTAGGGTTGATAGTTTTGAGACTTTAATTGTGTTTAAAGTTAGGAATACTGCTATTGTTATTAGTGTGTAGAGGTAAAAATTAAGTAAGGTTAGTTTAGGGTTGTACGAGATAATGATTGTTATCCATCCTAGATGGGAGATGGAGGAGAAGGCTAGGATTTTTCGGATTTGTGTTTGGTTTAGTCCTATTCATCCTCCCAGAGCGGCAGATATGATTGCTATGCAGGCTAGCAGAGTAGGGTTTAGTGAGGGTGATGTTATGAATAGCAGTGAGATAGGGGGTAATTTTATCATTGTTGATAGGAGGAGGCCTGTGGTAAGTGGGGACCCTTGGAGGACTTCTGGGAATCAGAAATGAAATGGGACTAGTCCTAGTTTTATTGCTAGGGCGGAGGTTAGGATGAGGCACGATATTGGATGGGTTAGTTGGGTGATGTCCCATTGTCCGGTGTGCCATGCATTGGTTATGCTGGAAAATAAGACTAGTGCGGAGGCAGTTGCTTGGGTAAGGAAGTACTTGGTTGCGGCTTCAATGGCTCGTGGATGGTGGGATTTTGAGATCAGTGGCAGGATTGCTAGGGTGTTGATTTCAAGGCCGGCCCAGGCTATTATTCAGTGGTTGCTCGAGATTGTGATGGCAGTCCCTATAAACAGGCTGATTGCGAAAATTAATTTTGCTTGTGGGTTCATTAGTAGGGGAAGGGGTTAAACCATCATTTTCGGGGTATGGGCCCGATAGCTTTGTTAGCTGACCCTACTAGAAAGTAATATAATGGGAGTATGGAGGGTTTTGATCCCTTTAGTGCAGGTTCGATTCCTGTTTTTCTAAGTTAGGAAATGAGAGGGCTGGTATACCTCTATGTTCACTTTATCATAGTGACCCTTTGGGACGTTCAGGCACATTTCCTTTTATGGTTCTTAGGTAGGGGGGAAGTCCAGCGTAACAGATTGATATGCTGGTGTGTCACAAGCATATCGCCAGTGTGAGTGGGAGGAAGTTTTTTCATAGAAGGTGTATTAGCTGGTCGTATCGGAAGCGCGGATATGAAGCACGGACTCATAGGAAACCAGCAGATAGTAGGAGGACTTTTGTGGCTAGAATCACAGGGAATAGTTCTTGCGGAGGGTTTAGGAAGCTTGGGTTGAAGAATAAGATGGTAGTTAGTGTGTTTATTAGCATGATGTTGGCGTATTCGGCTAGGAAGAATAAAGCGAATGGTCCTGCTGCATATTCCACGTTGAAGCCAGAGACTAGTTCTGACTCCCCCTCTGTAAGGTCAAATGGGGCTCGGTTTGTCTCGGCTAGTGTGGATACGTATCATATTATGGCTAGTGGCCAGCATGAGAAGATAAGGTACAGGGGTTCTTGGGTGGTTGCGAGAGTGCTTAGGTTGTAATTTCCGCTGAGTAGGATGATGGAGAGTAGGATAATTGCTAGGGTGACTTCATACGAGATGGTTTGGGCTACTGCTCGTAGTGCTCCAATTAGGGCATATTTTGAGTTGGAGGCTCATCCTGATCATAGAATAGAGTATACGGCTAGGCTAGATATGGCTAGGAGAAAGAGTAGGCCTAGGTTGAGGTCTGCGAGAGAGAATGGTAGTGGGAGTGGGGTTCAAATTGAAATCGCTAGGAGAAGGGCTAGTATTGGAGTTGTGGTGAATAGGATTGGGGAAGATGTTGATGGGCGGATCGGTTCTTTGATGAATAGTTTCACCCCGTCTGCCAAGGGTTGTAGTAGTCCGAATGGGCCTACGACATTTGGGCCCTTTCGTCCTTGCATGTAACTTAGGATTTTACGTTCTACTAGTGTGAGGAAGGCTACTGCAATTAGAATGGGGAGGGCATAGGAAGTGGCTATGATTAGGCTGGTTAGAAGTGGGTAGTTGGTCATATGGGGGTTGGTAAGCTAGGGAGAGGATTTGAACCTCTGAGTTAAAGGACTTAAGCCTTTTGCATTTGCCGAGCTCTGCCACGCTAGCTTGTCCTTTTCTAGGACGTGGGTGGGTGTGATAGCTTTTCGTAATTTAGTTGGTTTCATTACTTAAGGCGGGGGCTTGCTTGTGGTATTGGCCCCACTTTTCCTATCCTTTCGTACTGGGAAGAGTTGTTCATAGATAGAAACCGACCTGGATTACTCCGGTCTGAACTCAGATCACGTAGGACTGTTAATCGTTGAACAAACGAACCCTTAGTAGCGGCTGCACCACTAGGATGTCCTGATCCAACATCGAGGTCGTAAACCTCCCCGTCGATATGGACTCTCGGAGGAGATTGCGCTGTTATCCCTGGGGTAGCTTGGTCCATTGATCAATTATATTGGATCTGGTGGCTATTAGCACTTTGAGTAGTGGCTCTTAGTCTGGAGGTGTTGTCCCATGTTTGGAGGTTTTGTTTTGCTCCAAGGTCGCCCCAACCGAAAAAATGCAGACCATCGTCCCAATGGATAAGTAAGCCCGGGGTGGGGGTGTATGTATTTTGGGGTGGTTGCTGTTTTTAAAGTTCCACAGGGTCTTCTCGTCTTATGGGTTTATCCCTGCTTTTGCACAGGGAGATCAATTTCACCGATTGCCTGTAAGAGACAGTTAAGACCTCGTTTAGCCATTCATACGGGTCCCGATTTATGGGACAATTGATTGCGCTACCTTTGCACGGTTAGGATACCGCGGCCGTTGAACATAGTCACCGGGCAGGCATCACCTTCAATACTTGTCTGTGGGTTGGCTGAAGGCTATGTTTTTGGTAAACAGTCGGGCCTTGACGGGTTTGCCTAGTTCCTTTTACAGGTTTTAATCTTTCTTAATGGACGCTCCTATGTCGGGTTAACAAAGTGTTTAATACTCTGCTTGTTTGATTTGTCGTATATTGGTGGCTTGTTAATAATGTACTGATGTAAGCTTGCGTCTAAGAGGGAGGACCCTGGTTACTCATTCTAGCATTAATTCTCCTATTGTTCTATAGGTTAGCCCGTTAGTGGGGAGGGAGTCACGTGGTTTTTATATTTTTAAGGTGCAGAGCTTTAACGCACTCTTTGTTGATGGCTGCTTAAAGGCCCACAGTAGGTTTTGCAGGTTTGTTGTTTATCCGCTCGTGGAGATTGTATTCTTTTTTAAAGGAGCTGTACCTCCTTTAAATAGCCCTTAATTCGCTTCATTGGGGTTTGTAGGTTCCTTGGAGAAGAATTAAGAGTGAACTAAGATTCATTTCACAGGCAACCAGCTATCACCCAGCTCGATTGGCTTTTCACCTCTACTAGCAAGTCATCCCACTCTTTTGCAACAGAGACGGGTTCGCTCATAATAGCTGCTCGCAAGTAGCTCGCTTGGGTTTCGGGGTGGCAAACTTAAATTCATTTTGCTTGGTTTTTCTTGCTAGACCATGATGCAAAAGGTACAAGGGTTGATCTTTGCTGTTTTTAGCTTAGTTTTCATTGCTATTTCATCTTTCCCTTACGGTACGTGGTCTCTATCGCTCCAATGGTGTCTTTTCTATCGCCTATACTGGGACTAATAAATGCTTTAGTTGGGTGTTGGAAGTAGCTTTGTTATTCCGGGTCATGTAGGTTGGGCTAGAGTTTGGCATTCAAGACGATCTGATGTTAGCAGATATCTCTCAGGTGTAAGCTGAGTGCTTTAATTTAAGGCTACGTCTTGGTGTTCTAAGTGCACCTTCCGGTACACTTACCTTGTTACGACTTACCTCCTCTTTGGCTGATCAACTTATTAATTTATGGGGGGGGGGGGTCGCTTTTGAGGAGGGTGACGGGCGGTATGTACGTGTCCCAGAGCCGGCTTAAAGAGGGCTCGATTGTCTCTCTTTACTGCTAAATCCGCCTTCCAGGGATAGTTTCATGTCCCTTTGCCGTATGTTCTAGTCTAGAAAATGTAGCCCATTGCTCCCATTCCATAGGCTATACCTTGACCTGTCGTATTAGCGTTGTAGGGCTATTGCGTCCACTGTTGGTCCTTCAGGGTGGGTGGGCTGGCGACGGCGGTATATAGGCTGAACTGTTGCAAGGAATGGTAAGGTGTATCGTGGATCATCGATTATAGAACAGGCTCCTCTAGGTGGGTTTGGGGCACCGCCAAGTCCTTAGAGTTTTAAGCGTTTGTGCTCGTAGTTCTCGGGCGGATGCTCCGGTAAGATCGAGCATCAAGATTTAGGGCCAGGCATAGTGGGGTATCTAATCCCAGTTTGGGCCCTGGCTTTCGTGGGCTTCAATAAATCGTTGTTCTAAGATCTTCTTTAAGTAGGGGCCTTATGGGCATCTTTGGCTTTCTACGGCTCAGCTGCCTTTTAATCTTAGCTACTTGGATAACATGTGACCACTCTTTACGCCGTTAAGTAATGTTGATTTGGGTCTCCTGTATGACCGCGGTGGCTGGCACAGGATTTACCGACCCTTAGCTTGCTATAACTAAGTCAAGTTTGCACTCATTGCTTAATATTAATTACTGCTGAATACCCGTGGGGGTGTGGCAATTGCAAGGCGTTTTGGGCTACGGTGATGGGTGTGCCTGATACCCGCTCCTGTCGACCTAAATTTAGGGTACCCAGGGCATCTACACTGGAGCGCGGATACTTGCATGTATATATTTAGCAACAACCAACAGTAAGGTTAGGACTAAGTCTTTTGTCTTTGGGTGCGTGTGGCTGCCGTCTTGACATCTTCAGTGTCATGCTTTTTGTAAGCTACAAAGACTTAGGTGGGTTTGGTTTGGTGAGTGGTGATGTGTTGTTTTTGTTTGGTTTTTTGTCCAAAAAAAGGCAGGTAAGTTTGGGTTAAGTGTCGTAGTGGTGGGTGTGTAATTTGGTTGCATGAATAATATAGGGATATATAGTTAATTATTTGTTTGTTTTGATGAAAATTACACGATAAAAAATGAAGTGAATAAATTTTGGGGGTGAAATGATGGGTTTAGGTATAAGTCTCAGCAAAGTGAGAATAAAATAGTTATGTCCGGTGACCATTGCATTATTCAATGGCTTAAGAGGTAAAAAGCGCGGGTTTCATGAATGAGGCTAAAGTGCATCAGTGTCAAGTTTGCGACGACCTTATCCTTCAACCATGACACTATGGGCTTACAGGTGGTCGGCAGGTAGCTCGCCGGTAATGTGATGCTCACGTCAAGAGGAAGATATCTCCTGCTACGCACTGGAAGGGCATATTGAAGACGCCCCCAGAAGAAGAGAAGAGAAAGAGAAAGGAAATGTCGCGATAACGAGAGGAAATGAGGAGCGTCCATCCCCAGCACTTGTATCTGTGAAGAGCAAGTAGAGAGGGCGAGGCAGTTTATGGTCCTGAAGTTACCACGGGTGGCGCAAAAGAGCAAGTAGGGCCTCGAGGGTAAGAGGGAAAGTATGGGCTCAAGACAAGGGACGTGGGTATAACTGACGTTGAGTAGCTCGGTTCTCGTGAGGAGCACGGTTAATAGATAACCAGGTTCTCTGGCTTGTGAGCGCTTGAAAGCTGTTGGTCGAGAGGCTTGCTTTAGGAGGTGGGCGAATTGTATGACCTCGTGAATTCAAAGGTGCGCTGGGACATTCCCTCGTATCCGGGGCTGGTTGTTAGGTACGTTGTAGAGACTGTCGATCTCGGGTGACGCTTGTAGTGTGATGTTGGTCGGGTTAGCTGGGTGTGATGGTACCTGAAGCAAAAATGGGGGGGTGGTGTGACTGCTCGCACATTATCTATTTGGAGAAAATGTTGGGCGGGGGTTGGAGGTGAGGTTGGTCTTTGGGTGGAATATCCTACATTAATGTAGTGCCTGATGGGGATAATAAATTAATGTGGCGCAATACATACCTTAAGTAATATGAAAAAGCCGCGGGGGGTGGTAAGGGGGGGGGGGGAATAGTTGGTATGGTGAAAATGAAGTATAAAAAGTGATGTTGGTGGTGATGTTGAATGGAGTAGTTCCTGTAGTTAAAGGATAACGGCAGTTTTTCAGGCTGCAGATCCCAGGTAGAGGCTGGGCGGGAATTATGATGAAGTTTGTTCTGTTTATAGGGCTTTGTTTTGTTCTGGGTGGGCTGGCGGTTGCTTCTAATCCATCCCCTTATTATGGAGTGGTTGGGTTGGTCGTGGCGTCTATTGCTGGCTGTGGTTGGTTGGTTAGTTTGGGTGCTTCTTTCATGTCTTTGGTGCTTGTTATAGTGTATTTGGGGGGGATGTTGGTGGTGTTTGTTTATTCGGTTTCATTGGCGGCGGATCCTTATCCTGAGGCTTGGGTAGATTGGGGGGTTGTTGGGTATGGATTGGGGATTGGGTTAGTTGTTGGAGCTGGTGCTGTTGTGCTAGGTACTTCTGTGGTTTTAGTTGATGGGGGGACGGTTGATAGTGGTGGTTTATTGGTAGGACGGTTGGATTTTAGTGGGGTGGCTATGTTTTATTCGTGTGGGGTTGGGTTGTTCTTGGTGGGTGGATGGGGGTTGTTGTTAACTTTGTTTGTGGTTCTAGAGCTTGTGCGGGGGTTGTCTCGGGGGGCTATTCGGGCTGTCTAGGGTTGTGTCAGAAAGTAGTTTAGTCTAAAATGCCAGCTTTGGGAGTTGGTGATGGAGGTTTAATTCCTTTCTTTCTGAGGTTGTGGGGGGGTGTGTAATTTGGTTGCATGAATAATATAGGGATATATAGTTAATTATTTGTTTGTTTTGATGAAAATTACACGATAAAAAATGAAGTGAATAAATTTTGGGGGTGAAATGATGGGTTTAGGTATAAGTCTCAGCAAAGTGAGAATAAAATAGTTATGTCCGGTGACCATTGCATTATTCAATGGCTTAAGAGGTAAAAAGCGCGGGTTTCATGAATGAGGCTAAAGTGCATCAGTGTCAAGTTTGCGACGACCTTATCCTTCAACCATGACACTATGGGCTTACAGGTGGTCGGCAGGTAGCTCGCCGGTAATGTGATGCTCACGTCAAGAGGAAGATATCTCCTGCTACGCACTGGAAGGGCATATTGAAGACGCCCCCAGAAGAAGAGAAGAGAAAGAGAAAGGAAATGTCGCGATAACGAGAGGAAATGAGGAGCGTCCATCCCCAGCACTTGTATCTGTGAAGAGCAAGTAGAGAGGGCGAGGCAGTTTATGGTCCTGAAGTTACCACGGGTGGCGCAAAAGAGCAAGTAGGGCCTCGAGGGTAAGAGGGAAAGTATGGGCTCAAGACAAGGGACGTGGGTATAACTGACGTTGAGTAGCTCGGTTCTCGTGAGGAGCACGGTTAATAGATAACCAGGTTCTCTGGCTTGTGAGCGCTTGAAAGCTGTTGGTCGAGAGGCTTGCTTTAGGAGGTGGGCGAATTGTATGACCTCGTGAATTCAAAGGTGCGCTCTGGGACATTCCCTCGTATCCGGGGCTGGTTGTTAGGTACGTTGTAGAGACTGTCGATCTCGGGTGACGCTTGTAGTGTGATGTTGGTCGGGTTAGCTGGGTGTGATGGTACCTGAAGCAAAAATGGGGGGGTGGTGTGACTGCTCGCACATTATCTATTTGGAGAAAATGTTGGGCGGGGGTTGGAGGTGAGGTTGGTCTTTGGGTGGAATATCCTACATTAATGTAGTGCCTGATGGGGATAATAAATTAATGTGGCGCAATACATACCTTAAGTAATATGAAAAAGCCGCGGGGGGGGTAAGGGGGGGGGGGGAATAGTTGGTATGGTGAAAATGAAGTATAAAAAGTGATGTTGGTGGTGATGTTGAATGGAGTAGTTCCTGTAGTTAAAGGATAACGGCAGTTTTTCAGGCTGCAGATCCCAGGTAGAGGCTGGGCGGGAATTATGATGAAGTTTGTTCTGTTTATAGGGCTTTGTTTTGTTCTGGGTGGGCTGGCGGTTGCTTCTAATCCATCCCCTTATTATGGAGTGGTTGGGTTGGTCGTGGCGTCTATTGCTGGCTGTGGTTGGTTGGTTAGTTTGGGTGCTTCTTTCATGTCTTTGGTGCTTGTTATAGTGTATTTGGGGGGGATGTTGGTGGTGTTTGTTTATTCGGTTTCATTGGCGGCGGATCCTTATCCTGAGGCTTGGGTAGATTGGGGGGTTGTTGGGTATGGATTGGGGATTGGGTTAGTTGTTGGAGCTGGTGCTGTTGTGCTAGGTACTTCTGTGGTTTTAGTTGATGGGGGGACGGTTGATAGTGGTGGTTTATTGGTAGGACGGTTGGATTTTAGTGGGGTGGCTATGTTTTATTCGTGTGGGGTTGGGTTGTTCTTGGTGGGTGGATGGGGGTTGTTGTTAACTTTGTTTGTGGTTCTAGAGCTTGTGCGGGGGTTGTCTCGGGGGGCTATTCGGGCTGTCTAGGGTTGTGTCAGAAAGTAGTTTAGTCTAAAATGCCAGCTTTGGGAGTTGGTGATGGAGGTTTAATTCCTTTCTTTCTGAGGTTGTGGGGGGGTGTGTAATTTGGTTGCATGAATAATATAGGGATATATAGTTAATTATTTGTTTGTTTTGATGAAAATTACACGATAAAAAATGAAGTGAATAAATTTTGGGGGTGAAATGATGGGTTTAGGTATAAGTCTCAGCAAAGTGAGAATAAAATAGTTATGTCCGGTGACCATTGCATTATTCAATGGCTTAAGAGGTAAAAAGCGCGGGTTTCATGAATGAGGCTAAAGTGCATCAGTGTCAAGTTTGCGACGACCTTATCCTTCAACCATGACACTATGGGCTTACAGGTGGTCGGCAGGTAGCTCGCCGGTAATGTGATGCTCACGTCAAGAGGAAGATATCTCCTGCTACGCACTGGAAGGGCATATTGAAGACGCCCCCAGAAGAAGAGAAGAGAAAGAGAAAGGAAATGTCGCGATAACGAGAGGAAATGAGGAGCGTCCATCCCCAGCACTTGTATCTGTGAAGAGCAAGTAGAGAGGGCGAGGCAGTTTATGGTCCTGAAGTTACCACGGGTGGCGCAAAAGAGCAAGTAGGGCCTCGAGGGTAAGAGGGAAAGTATGGGCTCAAGACAAGGGACGTGGGTATAACTGACGTTGAGTAGCTCGGTTCTCGTGAGGAGCACGGTTAATAGATAACCAGGTTCTCTGGCTTGTGAGCGCTTGAAAGCTGTTGGTCGAGAGGCTTGCTTTAGGAGGTGGGCGAATTGTATGACCTCGTGAATTCAAAGGTGCGCTGGGACATTCCCTCGTATCCGGGGCTGGTTGTTAGGTACGTTGTAGAGACTGTCGATCTCGGGTGACGCTTGTAGTGTGATGTTGGTCGGGTTAGCTGGGTGTGATGGTACCTGAAGCAAAAATGGGGGGGTGGTGTGACTGCTCGCACATTATCTATTTGGAGAAAATGTTGGGCGGGGGTTGGAGGTGAGGTTGGTCTTTGGGTGGAATATCCTACATTAATGTAGTGTCTGATGGGGATAATAAATTAATGTGGCGCAATACATACCTTAAGTAATATGAAAAAGCCGCGGGGGGGGTAAGGGGGGGGGGGGCCTTTTCTTTAATTTTTTTCCGGCGCGGCCGAAAATTTTTGGAGGGGCCCTTTTCTTTAATTCTTTCCGGCGCGGCCGAAAATTTTTGGAGGGGCCCTTTTCTTTAATTCTTTCCGGCGCGGCCGAAAATTTTTGGAGGGGCCCTTTTCTTTAATTCTTTCCGGCGCGGCCGAAAATTTTTGGAGGGGCCCTTTTCTTTAATTCTTTCCGGCGCGGCCGAAAATTTTTGGAGGGGCCCTTTTCTTTAATTCTTTCCGGCGCGGCCGAAAATTTTTGGAGGGGCCCTTTTCTTTAATTCTTTCCGGCGCGGCCGAAAATTTTTGGAGGGGGGGGGGGGAAACTCTAAGAAGAGGTTGAGTCTTCAATCTTTGGCTTACAAGACCAATGTTTTAATAAACTATTAGAGTATTAGAGTTTGAGTATTTTGTTTTCTACGATGGAAACAATTGGGAAGAGGACTAGAATGATAGTGAAGTAGGTAAATGAGGCTAGTTGGCCAATGATGATGAATGGGTGTTCAACTGGCTGGCTGCCTACTCAGGTTAGTACTAGAAGGTTTGCTACTAGTGTTCAAAACAGAATTTGTGACAGTGGGCGGAATGTTATTGAACGTAGTTTGGATGTGTGCAGGAGGGGCATGAGAAATAGTACTAGGACGGAGGCGGCTAGGGCCAGGACTCCTCCTAGTTTGTTTGGGATGGATCGTAGGATGGCGTAGGCGAATAGGAAGTATCATTCGGGTTTGATGTGAGGGGGTGTGGCTAGTGGGTTGGCTGGTGTGAAGTTTTCTGGGTCTCCTAGCAGGTTGGGTAAGAATAGAGCTAGGCTGGCGAGGGGGATAAATATTAGTGCGAACCCTACGATGTCTTTTGTGGAGTAGTAGGGGTGGAATGGGATTTTGTCGCAGTCTGATGGGATACCTAGTGGATTGTTTGATCCGGTTTCGTGTAGGAGGGTGAGGTGGACTAGTGTTAATCCTACAATGACGAATGGTAGTAGGAAGTGGATAGCGAAGAATCGAGTGAGTGTGGGGTTGTCTACTGAGAATCCGCCTCATGCTCATTCAACTAGTGTTTGTCCGATGTAGGGGATGGCTGAGAATAGGTTCGTGATGACTGTGGCTCCTCAGAATGATATTTGTCCTCATGGCAGGACGTATCCTACGAAGGCTGTTGCTATGAGGGTGAGTAGGAGGATGACCCCTACGTTTCAGGTTTCTTTGTTTAAGTATGAGCCGTAGTAGAAGCCTCGGCCGATGTGAAGGTAGATGCAGATGAAGAAGAATGAAGCTCCGTTTGCGTGGAGGTTTCGGATTAGTCAGCCGAATTGGACGTCTCGGCATATGTGGGTGACGGAGGAGAAGGCTAGGGAGGTGTCTGCTGTGTAGTGTATGGCTAGCAGTAGTCCTGTGACGATTTGTGTGGCTAGGCAAACACCCAGTAGGGATCCAAAGTTTCATCATGATGAGATATTTGATGGTGTTGGTAGGTCAATTAGGGCGTCGTTGATGACTTTTAGTAGGGGGTGGTTTTTACGAAGATTTGGGGCCATTAAGTTTTCTGTATGTGGAAATAATGATGATTAGGATGGATAGGGCAAAGGACCCTAGGTAGGCTTTGATTAGGCCTTGGTGGAATGTGGTAGCGGTTTTGGATGTTGTTGACTGCATATTGGCTAGGCCTTCTGGGCCTAATAGCTTGTATCAGGAAAGGTCTATGAGGTGTGAGGCGATGTTTTGTCCTCCTGATAATAGGTTTGTTACGCTTGATCGGTGGGTTAGTAGGTTGAAATAGCCTAGGGAGATTGAGAAGTTGTAGAATGGGTTTTGTTTGGTCAGGATTAGGGTTTGGGCTATTTTTGATAGTTCGAGTGCTAGGGCGATTCCTAGGGCTGTTACTACTAGGGCCGTTATTTTGATTGATGTGGGTATGGTTGTGGGTGGTGTTTTTGTTGGTAGGATGTATGAGGTAATGATTAAACCAGCTGTGATGCTTCCTAGTGCTAGTCGGGTGATTGGGCGGATTACTGCAGGGTTGTTTTCGTTTATTGAGGTTAGGGGAGGGATTCGGGTGAAGCCGCTTTGGACTAGAACGGTCATGCGGATTGTATAGACCGCGGTGAATGATGTGGCTAGCAGGGTTAGGAGCAGGGCTCATGAGTTTAGGTATGAGGTGTTTAGGTTTTCGATGATTTGGTCCTTTGAGTAAAATCCTGCTAGGAATGGGGTTCCTATTAGTGCTAGGTTACCGATAGTGAGACATGAGGTGGTTGTTGGGAGCATTTTTTGGAGGCCTCCTATTTTTCGGATGTCTTGTTCTCCGTTGAGGCTGTGGATGATGGAGCCTGAGCAGAGGAATAGCATGGCCTTGAAGAATGCGTGGGTTGAGATGTGTAGGAAGGCTAGTTGTGGAAGGTTTAATCCAATAGTGACTATTATTAGGCCTAGCTGACTTGAGGTGGAGAAGGCGATAATTTTTTTGATGTCGTTCTGTGTGAGGGCACATGTGGCTGCAAATAGGGTGGAGAGGGCTCCCAGGCAAAGGCAGAGAGAGAGGGCTGTTTGGTTGTTGTGGAATAGTGGGTGGGTTCGGATTAGTAGGAAGATTCCGGCCACTACTATAGTGCTTGAGTGTAGTAAGGCTGAGACTGGGGTTGGGCCTTCTATTGCGGATGGGAGTCATGGGTGTAATCCAAATTGAGCGGATTTGCCTGTTGCTGCCAGGATCAGCCCTAGGAGGGGTAAGGTTGGGGTCTGTGAAGTGGAGGGGAATTGTTGGAGTTCTCAGGTGTTTATGGTATAGGCTAGTCATGCTATGCAAAGGATGAGGCCAATGTCTCCGATTCGGTTGTAAAGCACTGCTTGTAGGGCGGCGGTGTTGGCTTCTGCTCGTCCGTGTCATCAGCTGATCAGGAGGAAGGATATGATCCCTACTCCTTCTCATCCAATGAACAGGACAAATAGGTTATTGGCGATGATTAGGATTAGCATGGTAATTAGGAACAGTAGGAGGAAGGTGAAGAATTTTGTGATGTGTGGGTCTGAGGCCATGTATCATGTTGCGAATTGCAGGATTGACCATGACACGAATAGGGCAATTGGGAAGAATGTAAGGGAGTAAAAGTCTAGTTTAAGGCTGATTGGGATTTTGAAGTTTATGATGAATTTTCATTCTCATGAGGAGACCAGGCCTTCCATACCTGAGTGGATGTGGATTGTTATTGGGACTAAGCTGATTAGAAATGAGGCTTTGACTGTTTGTGTGATGGTGTTGGGAGTGTTTTTGAGGCTGTCTGATAATAGTGGGAAAATGATTGGAGTAGTTAGGGTTGTTAGGGTTAATAGTGTGAATGTGTTTAGGGTTAGTGGTAGGTCCATTACTTTCACTTGGATTTGCACCAAGATACGTGGTTCCTAAGACCATTGGATTGCTATTATCCTTTGAAAGTAAGGGGGCTGAGGTTTTAGACTCAGATGCAAGAATTAGCAGTTCTTGTTGGTTAAACCTCCCCTCGGCAGGTAAGAAGGTTTTAACTTCTATCTTTAGAGTCACGGTCTAATGTTTGGGTTGAAACTATACTTGCATACTGGGATGCCGGAGATTAGCTCTGGCTTTAAGATGAGGAGGGCTATTGGGATTATGTGTAGGGCTATAAGAAGATGCTCTCGTGTGGAGGAGTTTTGGATTGATGTGATGTGGGATGGGAGTGCTCCTCGTTGTGTCATTGTTAGTATGTATAGGGTGTATGAGGCAGTTAGGAGGATTGCAATGCCTGTTAGGATGATTGTTAGGGAGGATCAGTTGAACAGGGCGATTACAATGGTTAGTTCTGCTATAAGGTTAGTTGTGGGGGGTAGTGCCATGTTTGTTAGGTTGGCTAAAAGTCATCAGATGGCTATTAATGGGAGTAGGGGCTGGATGCCTCGTGTTAGTAGTAGAATTCGGCTGTGGGTGCGTTCGTAGTTTGTGTTGGCTAGGCAGAATAGTATGGATGAGGTTAGTCCGTGTGAAATTATTAGGATCATTGCTCCTGAGAATGCTCATTGGGTTTGGATTATAGTTGCGGCGATGACAAGGCCTATGTGGCTTACTGATGAGTAAGCGATTAGTGACTTTAGGTCGATTTGTCGTAGGCAGATGGCACTAGTTATGAGCGCTCCCCATAGAGAGAGGGTGATGAATGGGTAGTGCAGGTTGTTTAGGGATGGGTTTACTAGGATAGTGACTCGTATGATGCCGTAGCCTCCCAGTTTTAAGAGCAGGGCTGCGAGAAGCATTGAGCCGGCAATTGGGGCCTCTACATGAGCTTTAGGCAGTCATAGGTGTAGTCCGTATAGTGGAGCTTTGACCATGAATGCTACGAGAAGGGCTAAGCTGGCTGCTAGGCCCGTTCAGGAGTGTGTGATGGTTGGGTGGGATAGTTTAAGTATTGGGAAGTATAATGTGCCAGTTTGGTTGTGTAGGTGCAGGATGGCGATTAGTAGGGGGAGTGAGCTGGCAAGCGTGTAGAACAGTAGGTAGATTCCGGCTTTAAGTCGTTCTGGTTGGTTTCCTCATCGGGTGATGAGGATTAATGTGGGGATTAGGGTTGCTTCAAAAGCAATGTAGAATAGTATGAGTTCCGAGGCTGAGAAGGCTGATAGGATGAATAGTTGAGCTAGAATGATTGTTGTGATGAAGATTCGTTTGCGGTTGGTTGGTTCTTGTTCTAGATGGTTTTGACTTGCCATTAGCATCAGAGGCAGGAGTCAACATGATAGGACTAGTAGTGGTGAAGAGATTTGGTCGATAGCAGTCCAGTGAGATAGGTTTTTGTTTGGGTAGTATGTTGGGGTGAATAGCTGTAGGCTAATGGCGGCAATTAATATGCTGTGTGTTGTGGTATTAGCCCAAAGGTACTTGCTGGGTGAGGATATGGTCATGGGAAGGAGTATAATAGTTGGTATGATGATTTTTAGCATTTTAGGAGGTTAAAGTTGTGGAGGTGGTCTGAACCGTGGGTGCGTGTTGAGGCTACTAGTAGGGCGAGCCCCGTTCCTGCTTCGCAGGCTGAGAATGTTAGTATAAGTATTGGTAGTATGGTGGCGGATGTTATTTGTGTTTGGATGGGTCATATTGACAGGGCTACATATATAGACAATATCATGCCCTCTAAGCATAGTAAGGCTGAGATTAGGTGGGTTCGGTGGAAGGCTAGGCCTAAGGCGCTTAGGGAGAAGGCTGAGTAGAAGCTTAGGTGTAGGAGGGTCATTAAGAAAGTTATAGGGTTGTGGCTATAATCTGTTGAGTCGAAATCAACTGTCTTGGTTAGACTAACTTTCTGTTATTCGGCCCATTCTAGCCCTCCTTGGGTTCATTCGTACACTAGACCTAGGGTGAGGAGTAGGATAAGGACTGAGGCTCATGTTAGTGTAGTGGTTGGGGCTTGGAGTTGGGTGGCTCATGGAAGAGGTAGGAGTAGGGCAATTTCTAGGTCGAACAGTAGGAATAGGATTGCTACTAGGAAGAATCGAATGGAGAATGGTAGTCGAGCGGATCCTAATGGGTCAAAGCCGCATTCGTATGGGGATAGTTTTTCTGAGTCTGGGTTCGTTTGGGCCAGTCATAGGTTTAGTATGGTTAGGGCGATGCTTAGGGTTATGGATAGGGTGATTATAAATGTGATTATGTTTATTGCTCTTCTCTGGGTTTGAACCAGATTTTAAGGATTGGAAGTCGATTGTAATTAGTATACTAGAAGAGCAGGATCCTCATCAGTAAATAGAGATATATAGGAATAGTCATACGACGTCTACAAAGTGTCAGTATCAGGCTGCTGCTTCGAAACCAAAGTGATGGTTTGGTGTAAAGTGGAATTTAATGAGGCGTAGGAGGCAGATTAGGAGGAATGTGGAGCCAATGATTACGTGTAGGCCGTGAAATCCAGTGGCTACGAAGAAGGTAGACCCGTATACTCCGTCTGCGATGGAGAAGGGAGCTTCGTAGTATTCTATGGCTTGTAGTGCGGTAAAGTAGAATCCTAGGAGGACAGTTAAGGTGAGAGCATAGATTGCTTGTTTTCGGCGGGCCTCTATGATAGCGTGATGGGCTCATGTGACGGTGATTCCTGAAGCTAGTAGGATGGCAGTGTTTAGTAGCGGTACTTCTATGGGGTTCAAGGGTTTGATTCCTGCTGGTGGTCATTGTCCTCCTAGTTCTGGGGTTGGGGCTAGGCTTGAGTGGAAGAAGGCTCAGAAGAAGCCTAGGAAGAAGAAAGCTTCTGATGTGATGAACAGGACTATGCCGTATCGTAGCCCTTTTTGGACGGTGGGAGTGTGGTGACCTTGGAATGTGCTTTCGCGTACAATGTCTCGTCATCATTGGAATATGACTAGGGTGGTTGATAATAGGCCAATGGCAAGTAGTTGTGGGGAGTGGTAGTGGAATCATATGGTTAGGCCGGACGTGGTTAGTAGGGCGGCGGCTGCTCCGAAGATGGGTCATGGGCTTGGATCTACTATGTGGTAGGAGTGTGCTTGGTGTGCCATTGTGTTAGATGTTTTCTTGGAGGTAGAGGCTGAGTAGGAGGACAAAGACGTAGGCCTGGATCATGGCTACGGCTACTTCCAGGATGGTTAGTAGCAGCAGGATTAGGAATGTTAGTAGGGAGACCATAGGTATGGTCGATAGTAAGGCGATCGTGGCGGTAGAAATAAGTTGGATTAAAAGGTGTCCTGCTGTGAGGTTGGCTGTTAGTCGTACTCCTAGCGCAATAGGACGAATTAGAAGGCTTGTTGTTTCAATTAAGACCAGTGCTGGGATCAGCGGTGTTGGAGTGCCTTCTGGTAGCAGGTGCCCTAGGGTAGTTGAAGGTTGGTTGCGTAACCCTGTGAGGAGGGTGGCTAGTCATAGTGGGAAGGCTAGGGCTAGGCTCATGGATAGTTGGGTGGTTGGAGTGAATGTGTAGGGCAATAGGCCTAGAAGGTTGATTAGTAGGAGGAATACCATTAATGAGGTTAGGATTAGGGCTCATTTGTGTCCTTTTTTGTTCAGTGGTATTATTAGTTGCTTTGTGATGAGGTTGACCGCTCATAGTTGTAGGGTGGATAGACGGCTCGTCACCCAGCGGTTGTTTTGTGACGGTAGTAGTAGGGCTGGGAAAGTGATTGAGATGAGGATTAGTGGAATGCCCAGTAGGGATGGACTTGAGAATTGGTCGAAGAAACTTAGGTTCATGGTCAAGTTCATGGGGTAGTAGGGGTGGTGGTAGTGGTCTTGTTGAGTGGTGGGTTTGGGGATGTTATGGATAGGATTTTAGGTTGGATGATTATTGAAAATGTTAGTCATGAGGTTAGTATGATAAAAAATCATGGATTTGGGTTGAGTTGTGGCATGTCATTAAGGAGGGTTAGCGTCCCTCTTTCTCTAGCTTAAAAGGCTAACGCTGTTTCATAGCTTCTTAATGATTAGGAAGATAGTAGAGAAGATCAGTTTTCGAAGTTGTCAAGTGGTGTGGACTCTACTACGATTGGTATGAAGCTGTGGTTTGCTCCGCAGATCTCTGAGCATTGTCCGTAGAATACTCCTGGTCGGTTTGCTAGGAAGGAAGTTTGGTTTAGTCGTCCTGGGATTGCATCCGTTTTGACGCCTAGGCTTGGTACAGCTCATGAGTGCAGGACGTCGTCAGCGGTGACAATAACTCGGATGGTAGAGTTTATTGGGACGATAACACGGTGGTCTACTTCTAGAAGTCGAAAGTGTCCTAGTGGGAGCTCTGATGTTGGTGTTATGTAGGAGTCGAATGTTAGGTCTTTGAAGTCGGTGTACTCGTAGGATCAGTACCATTGGTGTCCAATGGCTTTTAGAGTGAGGTCTGGTTGGTTGACTTCATCCATCATGTATAGGATGCGCAGGGATGGCAGGGCTAGGGTGATTAGTACTATGGCTGGTAGGATTGTTCATACTAGTTCGATCGCCTGTGCATCAACTGTATTTGATGAGAGTTTACCTGTTAGTATTAGAGTCAGTAGATAGAGGACCAAGCTGCAGATGGCTAGGGCCACTATTATGGCGTGGTCGTGGAATTGTATCAGTTCTTCTATAATTGGTGATGAGGCGTCTTGGAAATTAAGTTGTGAGTGGTTGGCCATATTTTGAGGCGCACAGGGTTTTCACCTGCAATATAGCCTTGACAAGGCTATGTAATCGTTTTACTAGCGTCTCTATGAGAAAGAAGCATAAGTGGTTTTATGCGGTTGGCTTGAAACCAACATATGAGGGTTCGAGTCCTTCCTTTCTTGTACTTGGACAAAGGCTGGTTCTTCAAAGGTGTGGAATGGGGGTGGGCAACCGTAGATTCATTCGATATTTGTGCTTGTAAGTTCTGGTTGGAAAGCTTTGCGTTTGGATGCGAAGGCTTCTCAGATGATGAATACTAGCATGATTACGGCTGTTATAGAGATTAGGGAACCTACTGATGAGATGGTGTTTCATAGTGTGTAGGCGTCTGGGTAGTCTGAGTATCGACGTGGCATGCCAGCTAGGCCAAGGAAGTGTTGTGGGAAGAAGGTGAGGTTAACGCCTACAAATATTACTCCGAAGTGGATTTTGGCTCATGTGGAATGTAGAGTGTACCCGGTGAATAGTGGGAATCAGTGTGTGAATCCGGCTAGAATTGCGAATACTGCTCCTATTGATAGTACATAGTGGAAGTGAGCTACTACATAGTAGGTATCGTGCAGAGCAATGTCTAGTGAAGAGTTTGCTAAAACGATCCCTGTTAGGCCCCCGATGGTGAATAGGAAGATGAATCCTAGGGCCCATAGTATGGGTGGGTCTCATTTGATAATGCCTCCGTGGAGTGTTGCTAGTCAGCTGAATACTTTAATGCCAGTTGGGATGGCGATGATTATAGTGGCTGATGTGAAGTATGCTCGGGTGTCTACGTCCATGCCTACTGTGAATATATGGTGGGCCCAAACGATAAATCCTAGGAACCCGATGGAAAGTATAGCTCATACCATTCCTATATAACCGAAAGGTTCTTTTTTTCCTGAGTAGTAGGTTACGACGTGGGAGATGATTCCGAATCCTGGTAGAATGAGGATGTAGACTTCAGGGTGTCCGAAGAATCAGAATAGGTGTTGATAAAGTACTGGGTCTCCTCCTCCTGCCGGGTCAAAGAAAGTGGTATTTAGGTTGCGGTCGGTTAGTAGTATAGTGATTCCGGCAGCGAGTACAGGGAGGGAGAGAAGCAGTAGGACTGCTGTGATAAGTACTGATCAGACAAATAGGGGGGTTTGGTATTGGGAGAGGGCTGGTGGTTTTATGTTAATTGCTGTGGTGATAAAGTTGATTGCGCCCAGAATTGATGAGATTCCAGCTAGGTGAAGGGAGAAGATGGCTAGGTCAACTGAAGCTCCAGCATGGGCTAAGTTGCCGGCTAATGGGGGGTACACTGTTCAGCCCGTACCTGCTCCTGCCTCGACTGTGGAGGAAGCCAGGAGAAGGAGGAAAGAGGGTGGTAGAAGTCAGAAGCTTATGTTGTTCATTCGTGGGAATGCTATGTCTGGGGCCCCAATTATTAGGGGGACTAGTCAGTTGCCGAAGCCCCCGATCATAATTGGTATAACTATAAAGAAGATTATTACGAAAGCATGTGCTGTAACGATCACGTTGTAGATTTGGTCGTCTCCGAGCAGGGCTCCTGGTTGGCCTAGTTCTGCTCGGATGAGAAGGCTTAGTGAGGTGCCCACTATTCCGGCCCATGCGCCGAAAATTAGGTATAGGGTACCGATATCTTTGTGGTTGGTTGAGAATAATCATCGGTTAATGAATGTCACAGGTAAGATGGCTGAGTGTATAAGCGTTAGGCTGTAGTCCTTTTTACAGAGGTTCAATTCCTCTTCTTATCGGCTTTGTGGTGAAATTCACGGCGGGTTGCAAACTCGCAGATGCGTATTGATTGCGCCGAAGTCTTAGGTAGAAGCCTGTTGGTTAGGGCATGTAGCTGTTAACTATATTGTTGTGGGATCGAAGCCCATCTACCTAGTTGGGTTGTAAGGTCCTAGCTTAATTAAAGTACCTGGGTTGCATTCAGGAGATGTGGGGTAGCATCCTGCGGATCTTAGCAGAAACTAAGAGGGTTTAACTCTTGTTTAAGGCTTTGAAGGCCTTCGGTTTAAGTGATCCTAAGTTTCTTAAATAATAGTGGTGATTAGTGGTGAAACCGGTAGGAGTGCAGTTGATATGGTGATTAGGATGGCAATTAAGGTGCTGGTTGGTTTGTTAGTATGTCATTGTTTAATGTGGTTGGTGGTGTGTGGGGGTAGTGTGATTGTTGCACAGTATGCTAGGCGAAGATAGAAGAATAGGCTTAGGAGTGATAGGAGGGAGATTGAAGTTGCTATTGGGATTATGTCTTGTTTAGTTAGCTCTTGGATGATAAGTCATTTTGGGAGGAAACCTGTTAATGGGGGCAGTCCTGCTATAGAGAGTATTGTTAGTAGTAGTATGGCGTTTAGTGCTGGTACCTTTGTCCATGCAGTTATTAGGGTTGATAGTTTTGAGACTTTAATTGTGTTTAAAGTTAGGAATACTGCTATTGTTATTAGTGTGTAGAGGTAAAAATTAAGTAAGGTTAGTTTAGGGTTGTACGAGATAATGATTGTTATCCATCCTAGATGGGAGATGGAGGAGAAGGCTAGGATTTTTCGGATTTGTGTTTGGTTTAGTCCTATTCATCCTCCCAGAGCGGCAGATATGATTGCTATGCAGGCTAGCAGAGTAGGGTTTAGTGAGGGTGATGTTATGAATAGCAGTGAGATAGGGGGTAATTTTATCATTGTTGATAGGAGGAGGCCTGTGGTAAGTGGGGACCCTTGGAGGACTTCTGGGAATCAGAAATGAAATGGGACTAGTCCTAGTTTTATTGCTAGGGCGGAGGTTAGGATGAGGCACGATATTGGATGGGTTAGTTGGGTGATGTCCCATTGTCCGGTGTGCCATGCATTGGTTATGCTGGAAAATAAGACTAGTGCGGAGGCAGTTGCTTGGGTAAGGAAGTACTTGGTTGCGGCTTCAATGGCTCGTGGATGGTGGGATTTTGAGATCAGTGGCAGGATTGCTAGGGTGTTGATTTCAAGGCCGGCCCAGGCTATTATTCAGTGGTTGCTCGAGATTGTGATGGCAGTCCCTATAAACAGGCTGATTGCGAAAATTAATTTTGCTTGTGGGTTCATTAGTAGGGGAAGGGGTTAAACCATCATTTTCGGGGTATGGGCCCGATAGCTTTGTTAGCTGACCCTACTAGAAAGTAATATAATGGGAGTATGGAGGGTTTTGATCCCTTTAGTGCAGGTTCGATTCCTGTTTTTCTAAGTTAGGAAATGAGAGGGCTGGTATACCTCTATGTTCACTTTATCATAGTGACCCTTTGGGACGTTCAGGCACATTTCCTTTTATGGTTCTTAGGTAGGGGGGAAGTCCAGCGTAACAGATTGATATGCTGGTGTGTCACAAGCATATCGCCAGTGTGAGTGGGAGGAAGTTTTTTCATAGAAGGTGTATTAGCTGGTCGTATCGGAAGCGCGGATATGAAGCACGGACTCATAGGAAACCAGCAGATAGTAGGAGGACTTTTGTGGCTAGAATCACAGGGAATAGTTCTTGCGGAGGGTTTAGGAAGCTTGGGTTGAAGAATAAGATGGTAGTTAGTGTGTTTATTAGCATGATGTTGGCGTATTCGGCTAGGAAGAATAAAGCGAATGGTCCTGCTGCATATTCCACGTTGAAGCCAGAGACTAGTTCTGACTCCCCCTCTGTAAGGTCAAATGGGGCTCGGTTTGTCTCGGCTAGTGTGGATACGTATCATATTATGGCTAGTGGCCAGCATGAGAAGATAAGGTACAGGGGTTCTTGGGTGGTTGCGAGAGTGCTTAGGTTGTAATTTCCGCTGAGTAGGATGATGGAGAGTAGGATAATTGCTAGGGTGACTTCATACGAGATGGTTTGGGCTACTGCTCGTAGTGCTCCAATTAGGGCATATTTTGAGTTGGAGGCTCATCCTGATCATAGAATAGAGTATACGGCTAGGCTAGATATGGCTAGGAGAAAGAGTAGGCCTAGGTTGAGGTCTGCGAGAGAGAATGGTAGTGGGAGTGGGGTTCAAATTGAAATCGCTAGGAGAAGGGCTAGTATTGGAGTTGTGGTGAATAGGATTGGGGAAGATGTTGATGGGCGGATCGGTTCTTTGATGAATAGTTTCACACCCGTCTGCCAAGGGTTGTAGTAGTCCGAATGGGCCTACGACATTTGGGCCCTTTCGTCCTTGCATGTAACTTAGGATTTTACGTTCTACTAGTGTGAGGAAGGCTACTGCAATTAGAATGGGGAGGGCATAGGAAGTGGCTATGATTAGGCTGGTTAGAAGTGGGTAGTTGGTCATATGGGGGTTGGTAAGCTAGGGAGAGGATTTGAACCTCTGAGTTAAAGGACTTAAGCCTTTTGCATTTGCCGAGCTCTGCCACGCTAGCTTGTCCTTTTCTAGGACGTGGGTGGGTGTGATAGCTTTTCGTAATTTAGTTGGTTTCATTACTTAAGGCGGGGGCTTGCTTGTGGTATTGGCCCCACTTTTCCTATCCTTTCGTACTGGGAAGAGTTGTTCATAGATAGAAACCGACCTGGATTACTCCGGTCTGAACTCAGATCACGTAGGACTGTTAATCGTTGAACAAACGAACCCTTAGTAGCGGCTGCACCACTAGGATGTCCTGATCCAACATCGAGGTCGTAAACCTCCCCGTCGATATGGACTCTCGGAGGAGATTGCGCTGTTATCCCTGGGGTAGCTTGGTCCATTGATCAATTATATTGGATCTGGTGGCTATTAGCACTTTGAGTAGTGGCTCTTAGTCTGGAGGTGTTGTCCCATGTTTGGAGGTTTTGTTTTGCTCCAAGGTCGCCCCAACCGAAAAAATGCAGACCATCGTCCCAATGGATAAGTAAGCCCGGGGTGGGGGTGTATGTATTTTGGGGTGGTTGCTGTTTTTAAAGTTCCACAGGGTCTTCTCGTCTTATGGGTTTATCCCTGCTTTTGCACAGGGAGATCAATTTCACCGATTGCCTGTAAGAGACAGTTAAGACCTCGTTTAGCCATTCATACGGGTCCCGATTTATGGGACAATTGATTGCGCTACCTTTGCACGGTTAGGATACCGCGGCCGTTGAACATAGTCACCGGGCAGGCATCACCTTCAATACTTGTCTGTGGGTTGGCTGAAGGCTATGTTTTTGGTAAACAGTCGGGCCTTGACGGGTTTGCCTAGTTCCTTTTACAGGTTTTAATCTTTCTTAATGGACGCTCCTATGTCGGGTTAACAAAGTGTTTAATACTCTGCTTGTTTGATTTGTCGTATATTGGTGGCTTGTTAATAATGTACTGATGTAAGCTTGCGTCTAAGAGGGAGGACCCTGGTTACTCATTCTAGCATTAATTCTCCTATTGTTCTATAGGTTAGCCCGTTAGTGGGGAGGGAGTCACGTGGTTTTTATATTTTTAAGGTGCAGAGCTTTAACGCACTCTTTGTTGATGGCTGCTTAAAGGCCCACAGTAGGTTTTGCAGGTTTGTTGTTTATCCGCTCGTGGAGATTGTATTCTTTTTTAAAGGAGCTGTACCTCCTTTAAATAGCCCTTAATTCGCTTCATTGGGGTTTGTAGGTTCCTTGGAGAAGAATTAAGAGTGAACTAAGATTCATTTCACAGGCAACCAGCTATCACCCAGCTCGATTGGCTTTTCACCTCTACTAGCAAGTCATCCCACTCTTTTGCAACAGAGACGGGTTCGCTCATAATAGCTGCTCGCAAGTAGCTCGCTTGGGTTTCGGGGTGGCAAACTTAAATTCATTTTGCTTGGTTTTTCTTGCTAGACCATGATGCAAAAGGTACAAGGGTTGATCTTTGCTGTTTTTAGCTTAGTTTTCATTGCTATTTCATCTTTCCCTTACGGTACGTGGTCTCTATCGCTCCAATGGTGTCTTTTCTATCGCCTATACTGGGACTAATAAATGCTTTAGTTGGGTGTTGGAAGTAGCTTTGTTATTCCGGGTCATGTAGGTTGGGCTAGAGTTTGGCATTCAAGACGATCTGATGTTAGCAGATATCTCTCAGGTGTAAGCTGAGTGCTTTAATTTAAGGCTACGTCTTGGTGTTCTAAGTGCACCTTCCGGTACACTTACCTTGTTACGACTTACCTCCTCTTTGGCTGATCAACTTATTAATTTATGGGGGGGGGGGGTCGCTTTTGAGGAGGGTGACGGGCGGTATGTACGTGTCCCAGAGCCGGCTTAAAGAGGGCTCGATTGTCTCTCTTTACTGCTAAATCCGCCTTCCAGGGATAGTTTCATGTCCCTTTGCCGTATGTTCTAGTCTAGAAAATGTAGCCCATTGCTCCCATTCCATAGGCTATACCTTGACCTGTCGTATTAGCGTTGTAGGGCTATTGCGTCCACTGTTGGTCCTTCAGGGTGGGTGGGCTGGCGACGGCGGTATATAGGCTGAACTGTTGCAAGGAATGGTAAGGTGTATCGTGGATCATCGATTATAGAACAGGCTCCTCTAGGTGGGTTTGGGGCACCGCCAAGTCCTTAGAGTTTTAAGCGTTTGTGCTCGTAGTTCTCGGGCGGATGCTCCGGTAAGATCGAGCATCAAGATTTAGGGCCAGGCATAGTGGGGTATCTAATCCCAGTTTGGGCCCTGGCTTTCGTGGGCTTCAATAAATCGTTGTTCTAAGATCTTCTTTAAGTAGGGGCCTTATGGGCATCTTTGGCTTTCTACGGCTCAGCTGCCTTTTAATCTTAGCTACTTGGATAACATGTGACCACTCTTTACGCCGTTAAGTAATGTTGATTTGGGTCTCCTGTATGACCGCGGTGGCTGGCACAGGATTTACCGACCCTTAGCTTGCTATAACTAAGTCAAGTTTGCACTCATTGCTTAATATTAATTACTGCTGAATACCCGTGGGGGTGTGGCAATTGCAAGGCGTTTTGGGCTACGGTGATGGGTGTGCCTGATACCCGCTCCTGTCGACCTAAATTTAGGGTACCCAGGGCATCTACACTGGAGCGCGGATACTTGCATGTATATATTTAGCAACAACCAACAGTAAGGTTAGGACTAAGTCTTTTGTCTTTGGGTGCGTGTGGCTGCCGTCTTGACATCTTCAGTGTCATGCTTTTTGTAAGCTACAAAGACTTAGGTGGGTTTGGTTTGGTGAGTGGTGATGTGTTGTTTTTGTTTGGTTTTTTGTCCAAAAAAAGGCAGGTAAGTTTGGGTTAAGTGTCGTAGTGGTGGGTGTGTAATTTGGTTGCATGAATAATATAGGGATATATAGTTAATTATTTGTTTGTTTTGATGAAAATTACACGATAAAAAATGAAGTGAATAAATTTTGGGGGTGAAATGATGGGTTTAGGTATAAGTCTCAGCAAAGTGAGAATAAAATAGTTATGTCCGGTGACCATTGCATTATTCAATGGCTTAAGAGGTAAAAAGCGCGGGTTTCATGAATGAGGCTAAAGTGCATCAGTGTCAAGTTTGCGACGACCTTATCCTTCAACCATGACACTATGGGCTTACAGGTGGTCGGCAGGTAGCTCGCCGGTAATGTGATGCTCACGTCAAGAGGAAGATATCTCCTGCTACGCACTGGAAGGGCATATTGAAGACGCCCCCAGAAGAAGAGAAGAGAAAGAGAAAGGAAATGTCGCGATAACGAGAGGAAATGAGGAGCGTCCATCCCCAGCACTTGTATCTGTGAAGAGCAAGTAGAGAGGGCGAGGCAGTTTATGGTCCTGAAGTTACCACGGGTGGCGCAAAAGAGCAAGTAGGGCCTCGAGGGTAAGAGGGAAAGTATGGGCTCAAGACAAGGGACGTGGGTATAACTGACGTTGAGTAGCTCGGTTCTCGTGAGGAGCACGGTTAATAGATAACCAGGTTCTCTGGCTTGTGAGCGCTTGAAAGCTGTTGGTCGAGAGGCTTGCTTTAGGAGGTGGGCGAATTGTATGACCTCGTGAATTCAAAGGTGCGCTGGGACATTCCCTCGTATCCGGGGCTGGTTGTTAGGTACGTTGTAGAGACTGTCGATCTCGGGTGACGCTTGTAGTGTGATGTTGGTCGGGTTAGCTGGGTGTGATGGTACCTGAAGCAAAAATGGGGGGGTGGTGTGACTGCTCGCACATTATCTATTTGGAGAAAATGTTGGGCGGGGGTTGGAGGTGAGGTTGGTCTTTGGGTGGAATATCCTACATTAATGTAGTGCCTGATGGGGATAATAAATTAATGTGGCGCAATACATACCTTAAGTAATATGAAAAAGCCGCGGGGGGGGTAAGGGGGGGGGGGGGAATAGTTGGTATGGTGAAAATGAAGTATAAAAAGTGATGTTGGTGGTGATGTTGAATGGAGTAGTTCCTGTAGTTAAAGGATAACGGCAGTTTTTCAGGCTGCAGATCCCAGGTAGAGGCTGGGCGGGAATTATGATGAAGTTTGTTCTGTTTATAGGGCTTTGTTTTGTTCTGGGTGGGCTGGCGGTTGCTTCTAATCCATCCCCTTATTATGGAGTGGTTGGGTTGGTCGTGGCGTCTATTGCTGGCTGTGGTTGGTTGGTTAGTTTGGGTGCTTCTTTCATGTCTTTGGTGCTTGTTATAGTGTATTTGGGGGGGATGTTGGTGGTGTTTGTTTATTCGGTTTCATTGGCGGCGGATCCTTATCCTGAGGCTTGGGTAGATTGGGGGGTTGTTGGGTATGGATTGGGGATTGGGTTAGTTGTTGGAGCT